>NC_135425.1:1362500-1662500 GCF_051991245.1 Festucalex cinctus
CCTTGAGGCATGAAAAAAAATACCCCACTTACGGTATTTTTACAAAAATTGTAAACACGTTTCGCAATGAAAAAGGTTATGCTTAATAACGCCCTGGTACATGCTCCAAAAAAAATCCCACACTTGACATGTATGTTTAGAGTCAAGGCTTGAAGGTATCTCTATGACATTCCATTATATATACAGCGCCATTGAGCTTGAGGCATAAAAAAAAATACCCCACTTAACGGGATTTTTACAAAAATTGTAAACTCATTGTAAGTGTGATAACTAAGTCATTTATGAATATTCTTTTAGTGTCCTCCACTCAAAATGTTCACTGGCATCAGACCTATCCAAACATGCATGTTAGAGTTATTGTGTATATATTATTCTATATTTTCTCTTATTACAGAGTTAGTTGTAAACTATGTATTCAGTATTTCACTATGAATTCAGTATTTCACTATGGGTGTGGAGCTGCTGCATGTTTATTCAACCTGAGGACATCTGGAATGTGGGAATGAAGAACTACAGCCTTCAAGGATTAGTAGTCGTGACGATTTAAAGGATGTCCTCTGTATTTTACGACTGCTGGAGTTGCTTATCACATTGCTGCCAGTACTCCCATTTTCCTCAGAGGCAAGTGTGTGGCCAATTGTGTATGTTAGGGAATCCCAAATAAAAGAGCGAGAAGTAGGGAGTTGTGTCAGAAGGGGCTGGGAGTTTGTGATCTGCGCACAACTCTCTGTCAGCTTCTCCTCGCGAGTAATCAAATCCTTGTGTCTTCTCATTCTTTCTTCTGTGTATTTTAAATGTTGCAGGTGTTGACTTGACATTAACTTGGTCCTTTCGAGCCGGATCCCAGGACGCCTAAAGGATTCCAGTTGCAGAGTCGACCTCCAGGAAGACCGTGGCCACGGCAAATATTACCCTTTTCCGGGACTGGATTTCGTCTCTGTGACTGGGATCTGGAAGGCTGACGGGAATCCAAAGGACGAGAAGACATCTGGGTGAGAAAAAATTTACTTTCCGGGGGAAAGTGTGAAGGGAATGTCGACGTAAAATCTGCGCGAAGGTACTGTCGCAGCCTGCACGAAGGTACTGTGTGGGAGGAAAAACCTTGTGTATACTAGTTAATGGCAAGTGAAGGGAACGGAGCCCAGTAACGTCCGTGTAAAGAGACGATGCCGGAGTCGTGTACGTACTTAAATTCCGTGAAACGCAGAAAATAAAAGGGCCTTGTGTGAGTGTGTGAAGTGAATGGAAGTGTAGTGTCATTTGATACTTACTTCATTTTAAACAAACAGGATTGTAAGTGACAACACATTGTGGAAGCAAAGGCAAGAATTCTCTGCCCTATTGGGTAGAAGCTTGAGAATTACCACAGTGAGAAATTTATTGTCACCCTGTTATTTGAACCTATCAGTCCCTAGGAAACTCTAGGTTCGCGGACTGTACCCAATTCATATAAAATGGGGAAAAATAAACAGTAAAAGTGAGCTACAAGATGAACTATCCAGTAAGGATTGGATGTTCATAGAAAAATTAGATCCATCTAAAATATAGCATTGAAATACGTGGATTACAAGATATACTTTTGCTGGCCAGCTTAATTTACAATAGTAAAAATAATAACAATAATAATGGTAATCCACTACAATATGAAATAAGGAATAAAATGAAAAGGAAAGTTGGAGCTTTAACAGCCTAATGATATCGAGGCATAAGTGTATAAGTGTCTGTAAAAGTGTATGTGTGTGGCTTCTCACTGTGTTTGTCTCTGTGAGCTCTTGTGTATGTGTCTGTGTGTCATATTGTCTAAAGATGCCGGCTAAAAGGGTTTAAATTGTGTATAAGGGGTTGTTAGATCGTGTCTAACATAACTATGTTAAAACGGTGAAATTGAGAAATTTTGGTCTGTATCAAATATGAGGTGCGTGGACCAAAAAGTGGTCCCAGAAGGGGTCATCACCCGGTCCTCAGGTGAAAATTGTGTATTTTTGTTTTTGGATGGTAAAGCTAATTGTTTGAGAGTGAGTTAAGTAGGTGATTGATGACAAGTTGTTGAACTTCTGACAGGAAAAAAAAAATAAAAAATCATTTTTGTTGGATTGTTTGAGCATGGGAAATGCTAAAAGTAAGAGAGAAACGTGAAAGTAGAATTGATTATGGTAGAATTAGAACAACTTTACAAAGAGAAGATGAATTAGTGGATGATTTTAAAGTGGGATTTGTGAAGTGTTAGAACAAGTTGTGGTGGTGTAGATGATGATAAGACAGGAAGGAAGTGTAATGTTAGAGGACACTGAGTTAAGAAATTACCCTCAAAAGTATAAAATAGATAGTTTAAAATGATTAGAGGAGTTAGAAAATAGAATATTATGCTACCTCACTACATTAGGTGGCTGTGGATCTCTGATAGTTGGTTGTACGTTTGAATGTTGATAAAATTAAATAAAAAAATGGATAGATCTCCAGATAAGTTAAAGATTGACAGGGAGTGGTAAAATTAGGACTCAGAGATAAGAATTGACCTCTAAGGTATTTAGGGACATAAAACACCTCATTCTGAGGGAAAAGCAAAGGCTATAAAATGAAATAAAATAAAAGCTCTCCAAAAGAAAGGATAGCTAACAGGCCACAGAAAAGTCACTTCTAAACTAAAATGATACTGTGCCTATGAAAATGTACGAATAAAGGTTTACACAGAAGACAAATGACAATAAGGCTGAGTAATTAAATTAGTAAATGTTCTAAAAGTTTCTTATTGTGGTGTTTGCATTGAATAATAGATTTGGTGTGACTCATGCAGATCCAGATTAGAGAACAACATAAAATTGTAAGAAAGAGCCTTTACAATGTTGTTTTGAATATAGTCCTGAAGTTTGTATAAAAGATTGGTTACACGGAGGAATGTTTTCCTAATTGAATTCTGATTTAGCTCCTGCTGTGATTGAGTGTGAAATTTAACAAATTCTCCCTCACTAGAACCTGATAAGTAAAATAGGCATTAAAGGAAAAAAGATTATTAAAATGGTTTGAAAGGCAAACACATTATTAGTGGTAAGTTATTTAAAATAAATAAATAGCTGAGATTTGTACTTGATTAGAAGAAGAAAAAAAAAAGGCATTTATAATTGAATTTGAATGTTCTTAAAAGAGCACAATTATTAATAGTTGCTTTTCCACCAACAAGCCCAGGATCTTTGAGTTCTGGGTAAAGTGAGTTTTTTGTTGTAAAAGTTCAGCAGGGAATTTAGAATTGTGTTTTTACAGTGTCTTAGAGTTCTCTGTAATTAATTTAAATGAGTTTGATTGAGACGAGCTGCTGTAAAAATACTGACCCCTCAAAGTAACCACCCTAGGTTAGCGAGACCCTGCTGCCGAGATAGTACTTGGATGCCCCATGAGGAATTTTGATTACCCTGGTAATTGTTGTTGGTGGAAAAAACGGCCATTTATTTGAACAAGGTGAACATAAAAACAAAGATGAAACAAAACCAGTAAGCAGAATTATATTAAATGGGATTAGGCCTAGTCTTAGTGTCTACATTAGATGGGAACATGGTAGTAAAAAAGATAAGCTGAGTAGAAAAAGGGATTTCTCTATGTGAAAGGTGTAGGATCTTTGCATTTTTACGACGCAGTATATAACCTAAATAAATTCTTAAATGGTAGCTGACGCCTTATTACAAAAAGCGAGGGAATTGATTGTAAAGAAGGGAGATGATAAACTATGTCACTCTGAGCATAAATGTGAGAATGAAAACAATGCCACACCTACGAGTGTCACAGTTGACTACCTGTAAACTGATGATGGGTTTGATGCAGTGACACTGCATATAACAATTATGGCAGAACAAATAGAGATGACAGAACTTTTGTTTTTCTTTAAAACTAAATAGGAAGAACTGTTTAACCTGCTTCCTTATGAATTCATTTATTCATTCATTCATTCATTCTGATGTTGGGTTTCTTGACAACATGTAAGTAAGTGGAAATCAGAGCAAACAGATCAGATATCATATATGCTAAAGATGATTTATTTGAGTAAAATGCTGAATTGGAGATAAATTAGACTAGTGATTAAGGACTCGCAAAGGGCAGGAGTGCTGATTGAAAATACTAAACTTACTAACTGGAAATATATTATTAGATAATTTGGATTCTTGATGAAAATTTGAGGAATGAATAAGTACTATAACAGTACACCCAAATTGTATATTCTGGTCTAAATTTGCACTGGAAGGGAAATATACATACATATATATATGTATATGTGTCATATATATATATATATATATATATATATATATATATATATATATATATATATATATATATATATTATTACTACAAGGATATTGTGAATGTCCCACAATACCCTCTCAAGCAATTAGAAAGTGTTTGGGTACATTGGAAAGTCAGATTTTGACTTGCATGGACAAAATTCTTTTATGGCATGATAGAAAATTGAGCTGTGAAATGAAAACCAGCAACAACTTAAAAGAAAGAAGAAATTGGAGAATGATGTAAATAAAGGTGTATTACACTTTTGTGCAACAAGGGTGTAATATTTAGATTGTTTTGATTGTAAAGTGGTTATGATGGAGACCCAACGATAAAACGAAGTAATTTTGTCGGCCCTAAGATTTGAAACAAATTACAAAATGATATCTTAAATTCCTGAGTGAAATTGTGACCTGTTATGAACTTTTGATGTTTGTGATTATGCTTTTTTAAAACGAAAACACCCACAGGTTGATGCAATTATACATATATAATTATACATGAATTGGGTGGATAATTATGCTAACAATTCTACTACTGAAATTGAATTGAGATACTGATAACAACGACAATGTTTGACAAATTTGAATAGATAGATGAATGTGAAAAATGCAGTTTGTGATTTAAATTGAACAATGATAGTAGTGGCTTTACGAAGATATTGGAAGGCCATTTGAACAGACAATTGATTGCTGACATGGTTATGAGTTTTGTTTAGAATGCATGAAGTAGAATTTAAGCCAGTATTTTATATTAATTGTGTACAAGATGATTGATATTCATGGTGGCTTTATTATTAACTACATATGGCTTTGGGAAAGATGTGTTACATTTAAACTTGATTATATGGTTGTAAACAATACAAGATGTAGTATGATACAATTAGTTTTGAAGAAATGCCAGACTACTACTATGCTATGGGTAGACTATAAAATTCTATCCGTCCAAGACATGTAAACTACAGTGTTCTTTCGCAAATTAGGGCCAGAGCGGTGAAGGCTACAGGGTCCCAATTGTTTTAAATTCCCCAAAAAAAAGAAAAGAAAAAAAAGTGCTGATTTTGTGGATTTTTGTACAGCTGTGTAATTTTTTGGAAGAGGAAAATGACTGTATGAAGGTTAACCCACTGATATACGAGGGAACACTGTAGTGGAAAAGAAAAAAAAGGAAAAATGAAAACCTTTTGTAAATATTGTGAAATTATTTTAAATTGCATGCAGCATAAGATTTATATGAAGTGGCTTGGATAATGATTTTGAGTTGTGAGCCATAAAAATGTCTCAAAAGGGGGGAGTTGGTAACAATACTGCAATACCGCATGTAAATTTTATATTTTTAATTTTTTTAAGTTTTTATGTTTTTGGAATTTTGTTTTAGAATTTTGTTATACATGGAATTGATGTTTCTAATATTTTACAATTTTTGTTAGTGGCTATGGATTTTATGGAATTGAACAAAAAGTAAGACAATGTCAATATTAACAAGTACTGATTGATGGTCTTAAAAAATGTAACAATGAGTTGAAATTGTTCCAGAAAAACAACTGGATGTTGTTATTATTATGGCAGAAGCATTGTGTGAACAGATCATGTCTCTATATGACGTACTAGTTATTTGGAGTAATGAATGAAAGTCACTTTACATGTTACATTGTTTAAGGGAAAAACAGAAAAGCGAGAAAAATACATGATCAAAGCATGGAGATAAGATAATTGATGATTAAGTAATTTGGGAAATTGTAAATGGAACAAGACAGTTAAGCTCGTTTGAAATTTCGTGTGGTGGACCATTTAAATTTGCCTATTGTAATAACCTGTTAAGCCGTACAGATGAAAGAAATTTATTCAAGTGACTATATGAGAAGATTGTTTAAATGATAAGGAAGTGAAAATGTTTAATCAAATGCCAGATGACTCTCTATCTCAGCAGGAAGGCAAGCCTCCCATCAACGGTAGTGACTGACTTTGATTAAAGGTCCAGCCTAAGGTGGGAAGGTTGTTGGCCCCGAAGGTTGTGAAGATCGCTGAACGACTCTCCTAGATTCACCTATCACATGGCACAAAACAGGTACCATTGACTAACAGCTTGCCAGGTTGCGGAGCGAAGCCTGACTGAAGTGAGGTCAGAGGAGAAACAAGCAGCTTGACTCGCTGTGAAAAGTCTGACCAAGTAAGTCAGTGAAGACTTTGGGAGCACATTGTTTGCTACCCTCAAAGTTCCCCCAACCGCTGTGAAGTCCAGGGCCTGTCTACTGTGCATGATGTGTCAGAAGGGACAATTCATGGAGACGAGTCCCTTTCCTGAATCAAATGGAGCGTAAGATGCGATCAGACGCAGTTGGGGCTGTCTTTTTGATTTGGATTTTTGGGGCCATCTTGAAGAGGAAGAGAGACAGCTGGTTGAATTATTAGTGCTGAGAATTACATACAGAAGCATTGGATAATGTACACACATTAGAGCAACAACACATTGATTGCACTTTAAAGACGACACGTTGAATTATATTGTGCTTATGATAATTTTACTAATGTGGGGTTTTATGATGGAAAGAGAAATGTTACGTCATGCTCTATGTGGTATTGATAGTGTTGACAAAGGACTTATTTGTGTAATGGGAAAAATTGTGTTATGCACTGTGATAGTGATGTTTTGCTTTTTTTAACAAATACATGGTATGAGACTTTGAGCAAATATATAATAAACAGGGGGGAATGTTAGAGTTATTGTGTATATATTATTCTATATTTTCTCTTATTACAGAGTTAGTTGTAAACTATGGATTCAGTATTTCACTATGAATTCAGTATTTCACTATGGGTGTGGAGCTGCTGCATGTTTATTCAACCTGAGGACATCTGGAATGTGGGAATGAAGAACTACAGCCTTCAAGGATTAGTAGTCGTGACGATTTAAAGGATGTCCTCTGTATTTTACGACTGCTGGAGTTGCTTATCACATTGCTGCCAGTACTCCCATTTTCCTCAGAGGCAAGTGTGTGGCCTATTGTGTATGTTAGGGAATCCCAAATAAAAGAGGAGAAGTAGGGAGTTGTGTCAGAAGGGGCTGGGAGTTTGTGATCTACGCACAACTCTCTGTCAGCTTCTCCTCGCGAGTAATCAAATCCTTGTGTCTTCTCATTCTTTCTTCTGTGTATTTTAAATGTTGCAGGTGTTGACTTGACAATGCACATTTTTTTATTTAATTTTGATAGCCTCTATGGACAATAAAAGCAACATTGTGCAATGAGTACGAGCGATGATGGGTACATATATTGTTACAAAAAATACCAATCAGGGCAACTTATTGCCTAAAAATAAAAAAGGATGCTGATTTTTGCAGATCTTAACGTTCAGCAAAACCCATTGAGCTTGACACGTTCGTCACACCTGGCAAAGAAAATCCACATGTAAAGGTTTATCATGCCATTTTCAAAGAAATTCTGCTTCCAATGTGACAGTACCCCAATGTGCCAGTCGCCCAACGTGCAAGTACCCCAACGTGGCACGGGCTGTGAGGGCCCTTTATAGCTGCTCGCAGGTCTAGTTATTATTATTATTATTATTATTATTATTATTATTATTATTATTATTATTATCATTATTATTATTATTATTCATGCGGCTTTTTCTGTGTTTTCATTTAAGGTTAGTCTTCAAAATTATTGTTAATATAGTATTCTGCTTTATTGTTGAGGTTCGCGGCCTAGTTTGTTTAAGGTGCCAAAGTTATGAATACTGATTTATTTTTACAAAGAGCTTTATATCCAAGTTGGGCTTTGTATATTGAATTTATAGAAAGAGAAAGAATCTCTAAAGCCTTCACATTTACCAAACAAACCTATTTTGAATTTGGGGATAAGCCACATAAGTTGTTGGCAAGGCAATTGCGGAAGAGAGAAAGTGATAGGACCATTCACACAATAAAATCTGGAATCTGTCTTGACGGTAACTTCGCTATTATTATTATAGTTATTAATGATATATTCTGTCAATTTTACAAAAAAATGTATACATCTCAAGGGAACGTTATGAAGCAATTTCTAAACACATGTAACTTACCGACATTATCAGAAAGCGATCAGAGTTCATTAGAGACGGATATTACTGACGATGAAATAAGGAAAACAATAAACTCTGTAAAGAATGGCAAGAGTCCGGGCCCTGATGGCAATGATGTCTATAAAAAGTTTAGTAATATATTAGTTCCATATTTGCAGAGGATGTATAGGATGGCGTTTGAGATGGGCACATTGCCACCAACATTAAATGAAGCCACTATCACGCTTATTCCGAAGAAAGGGAAAGATTTAGAGTAGGTAGGTTCCTATAGGCCCGTCTCATTATTAAATACTGATCAGAAAATTTTGGCTAAATACCTAGCTAGAAGGCTCAGCCCTCACTTGTCTAAATTGATAAATCCTGATCAGACAGGCTTTATTCCAAACAGGCACTCGTTTCATAATTTCAGATGTCTTCTCAATATCATGTACTCTCCTAGGAAGCCCAAGGAAGATTTGTTTGTTTTGAGTTTAGATGCTGAAAAGGTGTTTGATTGTGTAGAATGGTCCTATTTATATGCCATGCTGGAAAAATTTGAATTTGGGGCAAGATTCATTTCATGGATGAAATTGTTATATAGAAATCCTAATGCCTGACTTCTTACCAACCAGACTGTCTCAGATAGGTTCAATCTCTACAGGGGTACCAGACAGGGGTGTCCTCTTAGCCCACTGTTGTTCGCACTAGTGCGAGAGCCACTGGCAGTTACAATTCGAGCGAATAGTGAGATTCAGGGTTATGACACAGAATATGCTGCAAATAAAATATCGCTGTAAGCGGATGATATTTTGATGTATATAACAAGACCACAGACTTCTGTACCTGCTTTATTAGAGACAATAGAATTATTTAGTTCTTTTTCTGGATATCGTATAAATTGGGGTAAAAGTGAGCTGATGCCGGTGCGTTACAGTGACCCAGCTGTACTTGAAGATATTCCTTTCAAACTGGCTTGGGAAAAGTTCACATATTTGGGGCTGGAGATTACAAAGAAGTATAACTCTCTATTTGTAGCCAATTTTGTGGCTATATTGGAAAAGTTTAAATTCAAACTAGAGTTTTGGAGGACGCTTCCGATTTCCCTGATAGGTAGAGTCAATGCGGTTAAGATGATTTGTCTCCCTCAGTTACTGTACCTCTTTCAGAATCTGCCTAGATATCTTACTAAAGCCTTTTTTAAAAGACTGGACTCTATAATTCTCTCATTTATTTGGAATTATAAATCACATCGGATCAAAAAGGGGCATTTATGTAAGGGTAAAAGAAGTGGTGGGCTGGCCCTCCCAGACTTTATGCGCTATTACTGGGCGGCAAATATTCGCTGTATCTCCTTTTGATTGGACGAGACAACCATTCTTGCTAGCTGGCTGGACATGGAAAGGGAGGACTGTCTCCCCTACTCGATCGGTTCTATTCTGATGTCGCCCGTTCGTTTCAGAAAATCATACTACAATTGTAATCCGGTTATACACAGCTCCATCCAGATCTGGAAACAAACAGCCAAACAATTTAAGCTCTGTCCTTTACATTACCATTGGCTGCAAATCCGTCATTTACTCCTTCGATTATGGCTGGAGCCTTTGATAAATGGAAAGAATTCGGGCTGTGTTGTGTTGGGGATCTCTATATTCAGGGGACGTTTGCGTCATTTCAGCAGCTTCAGGAGAAATACGAACTGTCAAAAACAGATTTCTTTAGGTACCTTCAGATTAGACATTTTGTGAGAACACATCTTGATAATTTTGAAAATGCAATACCTGATAAGCTGGATCAGTGTCTCAAAGATTGTAAAATAGAAAAACATGCAATTTCTGTTATATACAGTCAGTTGCAAGAGTTAGGACAAATTCATATGGAAGGCATAAAGAAGAGGGAGAATGAGTTAGGAGTGGTAATAACAGAAGAGATTTGGGATAAGGGTCTGGAATATGTTAACAATTGTTCACTCAATGCTAGACATTGCTTGATTCAATTTAAAATTCTTCACAGACTACATTATTCGAAGGTGAAGCTACATCGAATTTTTCCAGAAGTGTCACCAGTGTGTGGAAAATGCAACCAAGCAGAGGCTGATTTATTACATTCTTTTGCATTTTGCCCCAAAATCGAGGAATTTTGGGGTGCAATATTTTCATTTTATTCAAAGTTTTTTGGGGTTCAGTTAGCACCAGATCTCCTTCTGGTTATAATGGGTGCATCAGAAAACTCTAAAAACCTACAGAATGCACAGCACCATCTTCTGTCCTATGGCCTTATGTGTGCAAAGAAATTGATCCTGTTGCTTTGGAAGGGAAAAAATACACCAACTTTTAAAGCTTGGCTGTCACTACTGACTGATACCCTACACCTGGAGAGGATTCAGTATGTCCTTCGTGAGAGACTTGAAGACTTTGAAAAGATTTGGAGACCAATGTTGTCATTCATACAGAAAAAGGATGGTTAGTACAGTGATCATTTTTAGTTGGTTTTTAGTAGCACTCGGGATGGGATTGGGGGGAAGGCGAGTTTAGTTGTAATTTGTGTTATGTTTTTGTTTAGATTTTTTTTTTCTTGTTAGGCTATTACATTTTATTTTATTTTGTGTCTTTTTGGTTGTTTGGATTGTACAGTTGATCTTATATTTGGAAAATGAGACGCAATGCTTGTGAAGTCTGTTTTATCATTGTGTTTCGTCTCAAAATAAAAATATTTGAAAGAGAAATTCGTAGTTACCCAATCCAACCTGAGTGGGGCTGCGAGACGTGAAAAACGATTTATTGGAGGCCTACTCTTAACGGCCGCGTCAATTGGAAGCCTGTTTAGCACAGGAACATCCACTGTTGACGCTGTTCACTTGAATACTATTCGGAAAACAAATTGGAGAACTTCAGGCGGAGCTACCAGATATCAGAAGTAATCTTGATCGACAGTCCTCCCAGTTACAAAAGCTTGGTGAGACTTTCAAGGGTACAATCCTCGTCCTTAACACACATAGTATCAAGCTGAACTAAACTAAATCAGCCTGAGACTGCTTGCAACTGTGATTAAAAAAGATATGGCCTCCGCTCAAGGTGTTATGATGCTTATGGATGACCTGCTGCGTGAAGTTAGTTCCTCGGTGGATCAATTCGTTATGGGAAAGGTTCCCCCGTACTTAGTAACGTTACAATTGGTCCAAGACATTCTTTCTAGAGTTTTACCTAGTCCGGCTACTCCGATTCAAACCCATCTCGCGTTTGCTCTAGGCCGCGCCACCGTGCTATATGTTAAGCCGCAAGAATATGAAGTAGCTTTTATGGTTACCCTGCCAATTATTGATGCCCGTAACGTCTACTGTCTGAAGGATGTCATCAACGTGGGCGCTTGGCAAGGGGATACTTACGTAAAGGACACACCTGAGCACCTGACACACCTGAGCTGATTGCCTACCACAATTCTAATCCGAACCGCTATCTGGCCCGAAATTTGCAGATGTGTACTCGTACTAAAGACATCCATTACCTGTGTCCCAGCAAGCCGTTCCTTCGGGATGTAACGGATGGGATTTAGAGCCTCACACCTTTGGAGGAGGGATCGAAGTGTAGAGCCGAGGCTACGCCTTGATACCAAAAAACTACGACCCGCGCTGAAATTGTTGGCTCGAAGTGCCTGGTTAAAACCCGAGCCTCGACCAATAATCTGAGCTATGAACAACATGATACTTCTACTAGAGTCAATCTTCCTAATCAAACTATGTGGATCAATGTTCCTCGTGACGCCATTTTGCATGTTGATAATGTGGCGCTGTATCATTTGGCACCCGAAATTCATCAGAGCGAAATCGAAGTGTCCGACTTCTTTGATCATGACCAACTTAAATTTGATCCCCAGATACACGACCTGATTCAAGTTGCGGGAACTCAGGCTATAGACTTGACCGCCGTTGAGAATACCTTACAGGCTATTCGCACAGCAGCCCAAGCCACTCCGCCTTCTTTCTCTCAGTCTTGGTCTACAATAATAATAATAATGCCCTGATCGGTTATCCTTGGGTACTTTTTGACTTTTGTTATAGCCTACCGGCTCTATAGGAAGGTGTACCAGCTTAATAGCCAGCTACTAGTATTGCGCTAAACGGCCTAAGATTTTTCACCGTAAACGAACTCCCCCCAGGGGGAGAGTCAATCAGGTCCACCAGGGGAGGAGATTCTCCTTGACCTCTAAGTGCCTGAGATAGCATCCCCATCTTCATAAGAGAGTTATGACCCATAGTATAGTGCCGGGTTTTTGGATTTAAAAAAAAAAAAAAATTATTATTTTTTTTAATTCTTTATTTGTAACTTTTCAGACTTTAACAGATGGGTACAATTCACACATGCAAGAATATGCATATCATCATTCATCTCTCTAGAAAAACAAACAAGTCCCATCTAAAAATAAAACAACAACAACTGCCGAAAAAAAAAAAAAAAAACTAGAGCTGCGAGCAGCTATAAAGGGCCCTCGCAGCCCGGGCCACGTTGGGGTCCTTGCACGTTGGGGTACTTGCACGTTAGGGTACTGGCACGTTGGGGTACTTGCACGTTCGGGTACTGGCACGTTGGGGTACTGGCCTATTGGAAGCAAAATTTCTTTGAAAATGGCATAATAAACGTTTACATGTAGAATATTTTTTTTGCCAGTGTGTGTCAAGCTCAACGGGTTTTGGTGATTGTTAAGACCTGCAAAAATCAGCGTCCTTATTTATTTTTAGGCAATGAGTTGCCCTGATTGGTATTTTTTGTAAAAGTGTATATATACATCATCGCTCGTTGTACTCATTGCACAATGTTACTTTTATTGTCCAAAGGGGCAATCAAAAATGAATAAAACAAAATGGAAACGTACATACGTTTGGATCGGTGTGAAGCCAGTGAACAATTTGAGTGGTGGAAACTAAAAGAATATTCATAAATGACTTAGTTATCACACTTAGAATGAGTTTACATTTTTTGTACAAAATACCGTATGTGTTTTTTTTTTATATATATATTATGCCTCAAGGGCTAGGTGGCGCTGTATTTATAACTGAATGTTGTCATAGAGATACCTTCAGGCCTTGATTATAAGCATACATGTCAAGTGTGGGATTTTTTTTTGGAGCATGTACCGTGGAGTTATTATGCATATCCTTCATTCACGATATTGCTTTTAATGTCCACATAGGCTATCAAAAATAAATAAATAAATATATATGTTTGGATAAGTCTGATGCCAGTGAACATTTTGAGTGGTGGAAACTAAAAGAATATTCATAAATGACTTAGTTATCACACTTAGAATGAGTTTACATTTTTTGTACAAAATACCGTATGTGGGGTATTTTTTTTTATGCCTCAAGGGCTAGGTGACGCTGCATATATAACTGAATGTTGTCATAGAGATAGCTTCAGGCCTTGACGATAAACATACATGTCAAGTTTGGGATTTTTTGGAGCATGTACCGGGGAGTTATTAAGCATATCCTTTTTCAGTGCGAAACACAAATTTTGATGCCCCGCCTTCATCATATAGTATTTCGAAAAGTCAAGATTTTTCCCCCTGTCGTTGGCTCAGGTCTTGACATGGTCCAGGTCAAGTCTTAACTCAGTCAGATGAAACGTGTAGGAGAAGTGGGCAAAAGTCTGCCCCCTGTGAATGTGCAAAAATCGTCAAAAATGGGACATTCAAAAATTCGTAGCTCACTTCCTGTTCATTTTAGCATATGGGTCCAAGAGACTTTTTTGTAGGTCTTGGGCTCCCTCATACACCTAAAAATTTGGGGCATGATCAACATCTTAAGGCTTTTCTGACCAATTTTCAACTGGATCCCTTCAACGAGCTCAGCACAGTAGCTAAAAACGTAAAGTATGACATTTATTGTTACCACTAGGTGGCGCTATATGTAGAACCGAATTTTATCATATAGGTGTTTTCAGGCCGTGACTATTAAGTTGTATGAGAAGTTTGAGATTTTTTGGAGCTTGAACATGGGAGTTATTAAGCATTTGCCAGTGTGTGTCAAGCTCAACGGGTTTTGGTGATTGTTAAGACCTGCAAAAATCAGCGTCCTTATTTATTTTTAGGCAATGAGTTGCCCTGATTTGTATTTTTCGTAAAAGTATATATACACACATCATCGCTCGTACTCATTGCACAATGTTGCTTTTATTGTCCATAGAGGCGATCAAAAAATAAATAAAACTAAATAACAAAAATATGTATGTTTGGTTAGGTCTGATGCCAGTGAATATTTTGAGTGGTGGAAAGTAAAAGAATATTCCTAAATGACTTAGTTATCACACTTAGAATGAGTTTACATTTTTTGTACAAAATCCCGTAAGTGGGGTATTTTTTTTTCATGCCTCAAGGGCTAGGTGGCGCTGCATATATAACTGAATGTTGTCATAGAGATACCTTCAGGCCTTGACGATAAACATACATGTCAAGTTTGGGATTTTTTGGATCATGTATCGGGGAGTTATTAAGCATATCCTTTTTCAGTGCGAAACACAAATTTTGATGCCCCGCCCTCATCATATAGTATTTCCAAAAGTCAAGATTTTTCCATCTGTTGTTGGCTCAGGTCTTGGCATGGTCCAGGTAAAGTCATAAGTCAGTCGGATAAAACGTGTAGGAGAAGTGGGCAAAAGTATGCCCCCTGAAAATGTGCAAAAATCGTCAAAAATGGGACATTCAAAAATTCGTAGCTCACTTCCTGTTCATTTTAGCATATGGGTCCAAGAGGCTTTTTTGTAGGTCTATGGCTCCCTCATACACCTAAAAATTTTCGTAGATCTTGCTTAAACGTACAATCGGGGCTGCTTCGTTAAAAATTTCTAGGGGGCGCTATTGAGTCATTTTTGTAAAAATAGGACAATACATGATAAAATATTGCTCAATTTGCCAGGCCAGATGTGTGTGCCAAGTTTCATGAGTTTCTGCGCATGTTTAGACCATCAAAACTGGCGTTGTTTTCTTGGCGAACAGTGCTTAGCCACGCCCACAGTGATTCGCGAAAACTCACAAACTTCGTGTTGTGACATCATGAAGGCCGAAACCCTCATCTGAGCAAATATGAGGTAGGTCCAGTTAACGTGTTTGGAGAAAAATGTACAAGAAAATTCGTAAGAAAAAAAATTGCCACTAGGTGGCGCTATCAGTAAGATGAAATATAAGTTCGTAGATGTCTTTAGGGCTGGACTCTCATCAAATGTGTGAAATTTTGAGAAGATAGGATCATCTCGGTCAAGTTCATGCAGCTTTTATTGTCACAAAAAATCTTCAGACTTTGCGGCACCGTAGCGGCCACGCCCTTTGGCGAAAAGTTACAATATTCGGTGTGGGGCATGATCAACATCTTAAGGCTTTTCTGACCAACTTTCAACTGGATCCCTTCAACGAGCTCAGCGCAGTAGCTAAAAACGTAAAGTATGACATTTATTGTTACCACTAGGTGGCGCTATATGTATAACTGAATTTTATCATATAGATGTTTTCAGGCCGTGACTATTACGTTGCCTGAGAAGTTTGAGATTTTTTGGAGCTTGAACATGGGAGTTATTAAGCATTTGCTCTTTCTGGACAAATGAAATTTTAAAGACAATATTTGATGCCCCGCCCCCATCATATAGTATTTCGAAAAGGCAAGACTTTTTTCCCAGTTGTTCTCTCAGGTCTTGAGATGATAAATGCCAAGTTTGATGTGAATTGGATGAAAAATGTTTGCAGAGGGGGAAAAAGCATGACCACAGTGAATGTGCCAAAATAGGCCAAAATTGGACATAAAAAAATTCATAGCTCATTTCCTGTACATTTTAGCTACATGGTCCCAATAGACTTTTTTGTGCGTCTCGGGGTGCTACACGTGCCTGCCAATTTTCGTTGCTCTAGCTCAAACGTGCCAGGCTTGGTTTTTATTTTTCTACGCTAGGGGGCGCTATAGAGTCGCGTTGTTATGACGACTTCATAATATAAAATTTTTCGCCGGGCCTGAGGAGTGTGCAAAGTTTGGTGAGTTTTCGTGAATGTTTAGGTACTCAAAAATGAGATTGTTTGCGGAGAATAAAGAATAATAATAACTAGAGCTGCGAGCAGCTATAAAGGGCCCTCGCAGCCCGGGCCACGTTGGGGTACTTGCACGTTGGGGTACTGGCACGTTGGGGTACTGGCATATTGGAAGCAAAATTTCTTTGAAAATGGCATAATAAACGTTTACATGTAGAATATTTTTTTGCCAGTGTGTGTATCAAGCTCAACGGGTTTTGGTGATTGTTAAGACCTGCAAAAATCAGCGTCCTTTTTTATTTTTAGGCAATGAGTTGCCCTGATTGGTATTTTTTTGTAAAAGTGTATATACACATCATCGCTCGTTGTACTCATTGCACAATGTTACTTTTATTGTCCAAAGGGGCAATCAAAAATGAATAAAACAAAATGGAAACGTACATACGTTTGGATCGGTGTGAAGCCAGTGAACAATTTGAGTGGTGGAAACTAAAAGAATATTCATAAATGACTTAGTTATCACACTTAGAATGAGTGTACATTTTTTGTACAAAATACCGTATGTGGGGTATTTTTTTTATTTTTTATATAAGCCTCAAGGGCTAGGTGGCGCTGTATTTATAACTGAATGTTGTCATAGAGATACCTTCAGGCCTTGATTATAAGCATACATGTCAAGTGTGGGATTTTTTTTTGGAGCATGTACCGTGGAGTTATTAAGCATATCCTTCATTCACGATATTGCTTTTAATGTCCATAGAGGCTATCAAAAATAAATAAAAATATATATATGTTTGGATAAGTCTGATGCCAGTGAACATTTTGAGTGGTGGAAACTAAAAAAATATTCATAAATGACTTAGTTATCACACTTAGAATGAGTGTACATTTTTTGTACAAAATACCGTATGTGGGGTATTTTTTTTTCATGCCTCAAGGGCTAGGTGGCGCTGCATATATAACTGAATGTTGTCATAGAGATAACTTCAGGCCTTGACGATAAACATACATGTCAAGTTTGGGATTTTTTGGAGCATGTACCGGGGAGTTATCAAGCATATCCTTTTTCATTGTGAAACACAAATTTTGATGCCCCGCCCTCATCATATAGTATTTCGAAAAGTCAAAATTTTTCCCCCTGTCGTTGGCTCAGGTCTTGACATGGTCCAGGCCAAGTCTTAACTCAGTCGGATGAAACGTGTAGGAGAAGTGGGCAAAAGTCTGCCCCCTGTGAATGTGCAAAAATCGTCAAAAATGGGACATTCAAAAATTCGTAGCTCACTTCCTGTTCATTTTAGCATATGGGTACAAGAGACGTTTTTGTAGGTCTTGGGCTCCCTCATACACCTAAAAATATTCGGCGTTTTTGCTTAAACGTACAACCGGGGCTGCTTCGTTAAAAATTTCGAGGGGGCGCTATTGAGTCATTTTTGTAAAAATAGCACAATCAACAATAAAATATTGCTCATTTTACCAGGCCAGATGTGTGTGCCAAGTTTCAGGAGTTTCTGTGCATGTTTAGACCCTCAAAACTGGCGTTGTTTTCTTGGCGAACAGCGCTTAGCCACGCCTACAGCAATTCGCGAAAACTCACAAACTTCGTGTTGTGACATCATGAAGGCCGAAACCCTCATCTGAGCAAATATGAGGTAGGTCCAGTTAACGTGTTTGGAGAAAAACGTAGAAGAAAATTCGTAAGAAAAAAAATTGCCACTAGGTGGCGCTATCAGTTAGATGAAATGTAAGTTAGTAGATGTCTTTAGAGCTGGACTCTCATCAAATGTGTGAAATTTTGAGAAGATAGGATCATCTCGGTCAAGTTAATGCAGCTTTTATTTTCACGAAAAATCTTCAGATTTTGCGTCACCGTAGCGGCCACGCCCTTTGATGAAAAGTTACAATATTCGGTGTGGGGCATGATCAACATCTTAAGGCTTTTCTGACCAATTTTCAAATGGATCCCTTCAACAAGCTCAGCACAGTAGCTAAAAACGTAAAGTATGACATTTATTGTAACCACTAGGTGGCGCTATATGTATAACTGAATTTTGTCATATAGATGTTTTCAGGCTGTGACTATTACGTTGCCTGAGAAGTTTGAGATTTTTTGGAGCTTGAACATGGGAGTTATTAAGCATTTGCTCTTTCTGGACAAATGAAATTTTAAAGGCAATATTTGATGCTCCGCCCCCGTCGTATAGTATTTCGAAAAGGCAAGATGTTTTGCCCAGCTGTTCTCTCAGGTCTTGAGATGATAAATGCCAAGTTTGAAGTCAATTGGATGAAAAATGTTTGCAAAGGGGGAAAAAGCATGACCACAGTGAATGTGCCAAAATAGGCCAAAATTGGACATTAAAAAATTCATAGCTCACTTCCTGTACATTTTAGCTACATGGTCCCAATAGACTTTTTTGTGCGTCTCGGGGTGCTACACGTGCCTGCCAATTTTCGTTGCTCTAGCTCAAACGTGTCGGGCTTGGTTTTTATTTTTCTACGCTAGGGGGCGCTATAGAGCCGCGTTGTTATAACGACTTCATAATATCAAATTTTTCGCCGGACCTGAGGAGTGTGCAAAGTTTGGTGAGTTTTCGTGAATATTTAGGTACCCAAAATCGCGATTGTTTGCGGAGAATAAAGAAGAAGAAGAATAATAATAACTAGAGCTGCGAGCAGCTATAAAGGGCCCTCGCAGCCCGGGCCACGTTGGAGTCCTTGCACGTTGGGGTACTTGCACGTTAGGGTACTGGCACGTTGGGGTACTGGCATATTGGAAGCAAAATTTCTTTGAAAATGGCATAATAAACGTTTACATGTAGAATATTTTTTTTGCCAGTGTGTGTCAAGCTCAACGGGTTTTGGTGATTGTTAAGACCTGCAAAAATCAGCGTCCTTTTTTATTTTTAGGCAATGAGTTGCCCTGATTGGTATTTTTTGTAAAAGTGTATATATACATCATCGCTCGTTGTACTCATTGCACAATGTTACTTTTATTGTCCAAAGGGGCAATCAAAAATGAATAAAACAAAATGGAAACGTACATACGTTTGGATCGGTGTGAAGCCAGTGAACAATTTGAGTGGTGGAAACTAAAAGAATATTCAGAAATGACTTAGTCATCACACTTAGAATGAGCTTACATTTTTTTGTACAAAATACCGTATGTGGGGTTTTTTTTTATATATAAGCCTCAAGGGCTAGGTGGCGCTGTATTTATAACTGAATGTTGTCTTCGAGATACCTTCAGGCCTTGATTATAAGCATACATGTAAAGTGTGGGATTTTTTTTGGAGCATGTACCGTGGAGTTATTAAGCATATCCTTCATTCACGATATTGCTTTCAATGTCCACAGAGGCTATCAAAAATAAATAAAAATATATATATGTTTGGATAAGTCTGATGCCAGTGAACATTTTGAGTGGTGGAAACTAAAAGAATATTCATAAATGACTTAGTTATCACACTTAGAATGAGTTTACATTTTTTGTACAAAATACCGTATGTGGGGTATTTTTTTTTTATGCCTCAAGGGCTAGGTGGCGCTGCATATATAACTGAATGTTGTCATAGAGATAGCTTCAGGCCTTGACGATAAACATACATGTCAAGTTTGGGATTTTTTGGAGCATGTACCGGGGAGTTATTAAGCATATCCTTTTTCAGTGCGAAACACAAATTTTGATGCCCCGCCTTCATCATATAGTATTTCGAAAGGTCAAGATTTTTCCCCCTGTCGTTGGCTCAGGTCTTGACATGGTCCAGGTCAAGTCTTAACTCAGTCAAATGAAACGTGTAGGAGAAGTGGGCAAAAGTCTGCGCCCTGTGAATGTGCAAAAATTGTCAAAAATGGGACATTCAAAAATTCGTAGCTCACTTCCTGTTCATTTTAGCATATGGGTCCAAGAGACTTTTTTTGTAGGTCTTGGGCTCCCTCATACACCTAAAAATATTCGTCGTTCTTGCTTAAACGTACAACCGGGGCTGCTTAATTAAAAACTTCTAGAGGGCGCTATTGAGTCATTTTTGTAAAAATAGCACAATCAACAATAAAATATTGCTCATTTTACCAGGCCAGATGTGTGTGCCAAGTTTCATGAGTTTCTGTGCATGTTTAGACCCTCAAAACTGGCGTTGTTTTCTTGGCGAACAGCGCTTAGCCACACCCACAGCAATTCGCGAAAACTCACAAACTTCGTGTTGTGACATCATGAAGGCCGAAACCCTCATCTGAGCAAATATGAGGTAGGTCCAGTTAACTTGTTTGGAGAAAAACGTAGAAGAAAATTCGGAATAAAAAAAATTGCCACTAGGTGGCGCTATCAGTTAGATGAAATATGAGTCAGTAGATGTCTTTAGTGCTGGACTCTCATCAAATGTGTGAAATTTTGAGAAGATAGGATCATCTCAGTCAAGTTAATGCAGCTTTTATTTTCACGAAAAATCTTCAGACTTTGCGTCACCGTAGCGGCCACGCCCTTTGGCGAAAAGTTACAATATTCGGTGTGGGGCATGATCAACATCTTAAGCCTTTTCTGACCAATTTTCAAATGGATCCCTTCAACAAGCTCAGCACAGTAGCTAAAAACGTAACGTATGACATTTATTGTAACCACTAGGTGGCGCTATATGTATAACTGAATTTTATCATATAGATGTTTTCAGGCCGTGACTATTACGTTGCCTGAGAAGTTTGAGATTTTTTGGAGCTTGAACATGGGAGTTATTAAGCATTTGCTCTTTCTGGACAAATGAAATTTTAAAGGCAATATTTGATGCCCCGCCCCCGTCATATAGTATTTCAAAAAGGCAAGATGTTTTGCCCAGTTTTTCTCTCAGGTCTTGAGATGATAAATGCCAAGTTTGAAGTCAATTGGATGAAAAATGTTTGCAAAGGGGGAAAAAGCATGACCACAGTGAATGTGCCAAAATAGGCCAAAATTGGACATAAAAAAATTCATAGCTCACTTCCTGTACATTTTAGCTACATGGTCCCAATAGACTTTTTTGTGCGTCTCGGGGTGCTACACGTGCCTGCCAATTTTTGTTGCTCTAGCTCAAACGTGCCGGGCTTGGTTTTTATTTTTCTACGCTAGGGGGCGCTATCGAGTCGCATTGTTATGACGACTTAATAATATCAAATTTTTCGCCGGGCCTGAGGAGTGTGCAAAGTTCGGTGAGTTTTCGTGAATGTTTAGGTACCCAAAATCGCGATCGTTTGCGGAGAATAAAGAAGAAGAAGAATAATAATAATAATAATAATAATTTTTACAAAAACAATAGGGACCTCGCAGCGGTCGCTGCTCGGGCCCTAATAACTAGAGCTGCGAGCAGCTATAAAGGGCCCTCGCAGCCCGGGCCACGTTGGAGTCCTTGCACGTTGGGGTACTTGCACGTTAGGGTACTGGCACGTTGGGGTACTGGCACGTTGGGGTACTGGCATATTGGAAGCAACATTTCTTTGAAAATGGCATAATAAACGTTTACATGTAGAATATTTTTTTTGCCAGTGTGTGTCAAGCTCAACGGGTTTTGGTGATTGTTAAGACCTGCAAAAATCAGCGTCCTTTTTTATTTTTAGGCAATGAGTTGCCCTGATTGGTATTTTTTGTAAAAGTGTATATATACATCATCGCTCGTTGTACTCATTGCACAATGTTACTTTTATTGTCCAAAGGGGCAATCAAAAATGAATAAAACAAAATGGAAACGTACATACGTTTGGATCGGTGTGAAGCCAGTGAACAATTTGAGTGGTGGAAACTAAAAGAATATTCAGAAATGACTTAGTCATCACACTTAGAATGAGTTTAAATTTTTTTGTACAAAATACCGTATGTGGTTTTTTTTTTTTATATAAGCCTCAAGGGCTAGGTGGCGCTGTATTTATAACTGAATGTTGTCATCGAGATACCTTCAGGCCTTGATTATAAGCATACATGTCAAGTGTGGGATTTTTTTTGGAGCATGTACCGTGGAGTTATTAAGCATATCCTTCATTCACGATATTGCTTTTAATGTCCACAGAGGCTATCAAAAATAAATAAAAATATATATATGTTTGGATAAGTCTGATGCCAGTGAACATTTTGAGTGGTGGAAACTAAAAGAATATTCATAAATGACTTAGTTATCACACTTAGAATGAGTTTACATTTTTTGTACAAAATACCGTATGTGGGGTATTTTTTTTTTATGCCTCAAGAGCTAGGTGGCGCTGCATATATAACTGAATGTTGTCATAGAGATAGCTTCAGGCCTTGACGATAAACATACATGTCAAGTTTGGGATTTTTTGGAGCATGTACCGGGGAGTTATTAAGCATATCCTTTTTCAGTGCGAAACACAAATTTTGATGCCCCGCCTTCATCATATAGTATTTCGAAAGGTCAAGATTTTTCCCCCTGTCGTTGGCTCAGGTCTTGACATGGTCCAGGTCAAGTCTTAACTCAGTCAGATGAAACGTGTAGGAGAAGTGGGCAAAAGTCTGCCCCCTGTGAATGTGCAAAAATTGTCAAAAATGGGACATTCAAAAATTCGTAGCTAACTTCCTGTTCATTTTAGCATATGGTTCCAAGAGACTTTTTTGTAGGTCTTGGGCTCCCTCATACACCTAAAAATATTCGTCGTTCTTGCTTAAACGTACAACCGGGGCTGCTTCGTTAAAAACTTCTCGGGGGCGCTATTGAGTCATTTTTGTAAAAATAGCACAATCAACAATAAAATATTGCTCATTTTACCAGGCCAGATGTGTGTGCCAAGTTTCATGAGTTTCTGTGCATGTTTAGACCCTCAAAACTGGCGTTGTTTTCTTGGCGAACAGCGCTTAGCCACACCCACAGCAATTCGCGAAAACTCACAAACTTCGTGTTGTGACATCATGAAGGCCGAAACCCTCATCTGAGCAAATATGAGGTAGGTCCAGTTAACGTGTTTGGAGAAAAATGTAGAAGAAAATTCGTAAGAAAAAAAATTGCCACTAGGTGGCGCTATCAGTTAGATGAAATATAAGTCAGTAGATGTCTTTAGGGCTGGACTCTCATCAAATGTGTGAAATTTTGAGAAGATAGGATCATCTCGGTCAAGTTAATGCAGCTTTTATTTTCACGAAAAATCTTCAGACTTTGCGGCACCGTAGCGGCCACGCCCTTTGGCGAAAAGTTACAATATTCGGTGTGGGGCATGATCAACATCTTAAGGCTTTTCTGACCAATTTTCAAATGGATCCCTTCAACAAGCTCAGCACAGTAGCTAAAAACGTAAAGTATGACATTTATTGTAACCACTAGGTGGCGCTATATGTATAACTGAATTTTATCATATAGATGTTTTCAGGCCGTGACTATTACGTTGCCTGAGAAGTTTGAGATTTTTTGGAGCTTGAACATGGGAGTTATTAAGCATTTGCTCTTTCTGGACAAATGAAATTTTAAAGGCAATATTTGATGCCCCGCCCCCGTCATATAGTATTTCAAAAAGGCAAGATGTTTTGCCCAGTTGTTCTCTCAGGTCTTGAGATGATAAATGCCAAGTTTGAAGTCAATTGGATGAAAAATGTTTGCAAAGGGGGAAAAAGCATGACCACAGTGAATGTGCCAAAATCGGCCAAAATTGGACATTAAAAAATTCATAGCTCACTTCCTGTACATTTTAGCTACATGGTCCCAATAGACTTTTTTGTGCGTCTCGGGGTGCTACACGTGCCTGCCAATTTGTGTTGCTCTAGCTCAAACGTGCCGGGCTTGGTTTTTATTTTTCTACGCTAGGGGGCGCTATCGAGTCGCATTGTTATGACGACTTAATAATATCAAATTTTTCGCCGGGCCTGAGGAGTGTGCAAAGTTCGGTGAGTTTTCGTGAATGTTTAGGTACCCAAAATCGCGATCGTTTGCGGAGAATAAAGAAGAAGAAGAAGAATAATAATAATAACTAGAGCTGCGAGCAGCTATAAAGGGCCCTCGCAACCCGGGCCACGTTGGGGTCCATGCACGTTGGGGTCCTTGCACGTTGGGGTCCTTGCACGTCGGGGTACTGGCATGTTGGGGTACTGTCAAATAGGAAACCATCTAAATTGTAAACGTTTTTGTCATGCTTTGTGTTTTTAAAGTTTCATGGAAAGGCCAAAAATGATGCACAATTAACAAAATAAAATCAAAATGGATTGGCACATGGCTATATAGAATACTTTTTGAATATATTCGGCATGCCTGCCAATATTCACACATCTAGCTGAATCATATAATCGGAAAGACTTCATAAAAATGTCTAGAGGGCGCTATTGAGCCATTTATTACAAATTGCACAACAAATCTCTAAATAAAATATTCATGTTCCAGACAGGTCTGGTGTGTGTGCAGTTTTGTGAGTTTTCATCCATATTTAGACTCTCAAAAAAGCATTTTTCTTCACAAACAATGCATGGCTACAGCAAAGGAGTGTGACAAAATAAAAAAATTCAATAACTTTTCATCTTAAATATCTTAAGATGAAACACGCCAAAGAATGAAGACGATCTGATAAGTTCTGTTGAAAATATGACCCCTATAAAAGGCCCCAAAAAATGGCTACAAATACCAAAGTAAATCAAAATGGCAGACTTCCTTTTTGATTCAGCATATGGCTTTAGAAACCTTTTTGTAAGTCTTAGGCTGATAGGTATCCCAATTTTTACAAATCTAGCTGAATCATAAAACACAAAACATTTGCAAAAGCTTCATAAAAATGTCTAGAGGGCGCTATTGAACCATTTATTGCAAATTGAATAAGAAATCTCTAAAATATTCATGCTGATGACAAGCCTGATGTGTGTGTAAAGTTTCATGAGTTTTTGCACGTTTAGACCCAAAAAAAAAAGCAGCATTTTACTTGGCAAACAATGCATCGCCATGACAACGGCGTGCGACAAAATAAATAACTTTCGATAACTTTGCATCTTAAACATCTTAAGATGAAGCACACCAAGTTTGAAGACAGTCGGATAAATTTTGTAGGAGGAGTTCGTTAAAATATGACCCCTAAAAAAGGCCACAAAAAATGGCTACAAATCCCAACGTAAATCAAAATGGTGGACTTCCTGATTGGTTTAGCATATGGCTCCAAGAGACTTTTTTGTACATCCTGAGCTCTTATGTTTGCCTGCAAATTATCATAGCTTTAGGTGAAACGTACAACCGGGAATGCTTTGTCTGTTTAATCAAAACACAAAATATGGTGTGCAATTCCAATGCATTGCTATGGCAACAGAGTGTGACAAAATAAAAAACTTTCGATTACTTTGCATCTTAAACATCTTAAGATGAAACATACCAAGTTTGAAGACAGTCGGATAAATTTTGTAGGAGGGGTTCGTTAAAATATGACCCCTGAAAAAGGCCACAAAAAATGGCAACAAATCCCATCATAAATCAAAATGCCGGACTTCCTGTTTGTTTTAGCACATGGTTCCAAGAGACTTTTTTGTACATTGTGGGCTCTTATGTATGCCTGCAAATTTTCATAGCGCTAGGTGAAACGTACAACCGGGAATGCTTCGTTAAAGAGGAGTTTTTTAGCTCAAAATGTGATGCCCGGCCCCTGGGGGACTTCCTGTTGCGTTTAGCACATGGCACCAAGAGACATTTTTGTACATCCTGGGCTGTTACATATGTCTACAATTTTTCGTCGCTCTAGCTGCTTCGTACAACTGGGAATGCTTCATTAAGAAGGATTTTTTTCCTTTGCAAAAAGTGCATGCCACGATAACAGCGTGTGACGAAATAAAAAACTTTCAATAACTTTTCATTTTCAACATCTTAAGATGAATCACACCAAGTTTGAAGATGATCGGATAAACTCTGTAGGAGGAGTTTGTTAAAATATGACCCCTATGAAATGGCCAAAAAAAATGGCAACACATTCCAAAGTAAATCAAAATGGCGGACGTCCTGTTAGGTTTAGCATATGGTTCAAAAAGAGTTTTTTGTACTTCGAGGGCTGTTATATACCTCTACAAATTTTGGTAACTTTAGGTGAAACGTACAGCCGGGTATGCTTTGTTAAAAAGGAGTTTTTTTAGCTCAAAATGTGATGCCAGGCCCCTGGGGGACTTCCTGTTGGGTTTAGCACAGGGCACCAAGAGACTTTTTTGTACATCTTGGGCTGTTACATATGTCTACAAATTTTCGTAGCTCTAGCTGCTTCGTACAACTGGCAATGCTTCTTTAAGGATATTTTTTTTCCTTTGCAAACAGTGCATGCCATGACAACAGCGTGCGACGAAATACAAAGCTTTCAATAACTTTTCATCTTCAACATCTTAAGATGAATCACACCAAGTTTGAAGATGATCGGATAAACACTGTAGGAGGAGTTCGTTAAAATAAGGCCCCAATGAAATGGCCAAAAAAATGGCAACACGTTCCAAAATAAATCAAAATGGTGGACTTCCTGTTAGGTTTAGCATATGGTTCAAAAAGAGTTTTTTGTAGGTCATAGTCTGTTACATATGTGTACCAATTTTCATAGCTCTAGATTAAACGTACAACCGGCAATGCCTCGTGAAGTAAGAATTTTTAAACTCTAAATTTGATGCGCCGCCGCCGTCATATAGTATATCAAAAACTTTTCATTTTTCACAATGATGTTGTCCCAGGTGTTGAGATGGTACATCCCAAGTTTGAAGTCAATCGGGTTAACCGTGTAGGAGAAGCGGGCAAAAGTATGACCCCTGTAAATGTGCAAAAATGGGCCAAAATTGGACATTCAAATACTCATACCTCACTTCCTGTCTATTTTAGGGTACACATATCAAAGAGGTTTTTGTTCATCTGGATGTGCTACAGGTGCCACACAATTTTCGTAGCCATAGGACAATCGTAGCGGGACAGGGATCCGTTAAACCTATGTAGGTGGCGCTACAGAGCCATTTTTCTGTTATCATGTATGGCGACTTTAAAATATCAAATTTTTCGCCAGGCCCGATCTGCGTGTAAAGTTTGGTGAGTTTTCGTTCATGTTTAGTGCCTCAAAAAAGTGGTTGTTTGCGGAAAAGAATAATAACAAAGAAAAAGAAGAATAATAATAATAAGAATTCCTTCAGGAACAATAGGGACCTCGCAGCGGTCGCTGCTCGGGCCCTAATAATAATAATAATAATAATAATAATTTTTACAAAAACAATAGGGACCTCGCAGCGGTCGCTGCTCGGGCCCTAATAATAATAATTTTTACAAAAACAATAGGGACCTCGCAGCGGTCGCTGCTCGGGCCCTAACTAGAGATGCGAGCAGCTATAAAGGGCCCTCGCAGCCCGGGCCACGTTGGGGTCCTTGCACGTTGGGTTACTTGCACGTTGGGGTACTGGCACATTGGGGTACTGGCATATTGGAAGCAAAATTTCTTTGAAAATGGCATAATAAACGTTTACATGTAGAATATTTTTTTTGCCAGTGTCTGTCAAGCTCAACGGATTTTGGTGATTGTTAAGACCTGCAAAAATCAGCGTCCTTTTTTATTTTTAGGCAATGAGTTGCCCTGATTGGTATTTTTTGTAAAAGTGTATATACACATCATCGCTCGTTGTACTCATTGCACAATGTTACTTTTACTGTCCAAAGGGGCAATCAAAAATGAATAAAACAAAATGGAAACGTACATACGTTTGGATCGGTGTGAAGCCAGTGAACAATTTGAGTGGTGGAAACTAAAAGAATATTCATAAATGACTTAGTTATCACACTTAGAATGAGTGTACATTTTTTGTACAAAATACCGTATGTGGGGTATTTTATTTTATTTTTTATGCCGCAAGGGCTAGGTGGCGCTGTATTTATAACTGAATGTTGTCATAGAGATACCTTCAGGCCTTGATTATAAGCATACATGTCAAGTGTGGGATTTTTTTTGGAGCATGTACCGAGGAGTTATTAAGCATATCCTTCATTCACGATATTGCTTTTAATGTCCACAGAGGCTATCAAAAATAAATAAAAATATATATATGTTTGGATAAGTCTGATGCCAGTGAACATTTTGAGTGGTGGAAACTAAAAGAATATTCATAAATGACTTCGTTATCACACTTAGAATGAGTTTACATTTTTTGTACAAAATACCGTATGTGGGGTATTTTTTTTATGCCTCAAGGGCTAGGTGGCGCTGCATATATAACTGAATGTTGTCATAGAGATAGCTTCAGGCCTTGACGATAAACATACATGTCAAGTTTGGGATTTTTTGGAGCATGTACCGGGGAGTTATTAAGCATATCCTTTTTCAGTGCGAAACACAAATTTTGATGCCCCGCCTTCATCATATAGTATTTCGAAAGGTCAAGATTTTTCCCCCTGTCGTTGGCTCAGGTCTTGACATGGTCCAGGTCAAGTCTTAACTCAGTCAGATGAAACGTGTAGGAGAAGTGGGCAAAAGTCTGCCCCCTGTGAATGTGCAAAAATCGTCAAAAATGGGACATTCAAAAATTCGTAGCTCGCTTCCTGTTCATTTTAGCATATGGGTCCAAGAGACTTTTTTGTAGGTCTTGGGCTCCCTCATACACCTAAAAATATTCGTCGTTTTTGCTTAAACGTACAACCGGGGCTGCTTCGTTAAAAACTTCTAGGGGGCGCTATTGAGTCATTTTTGTAAAAATAGCACAATCAACAATAAAATATTGCTTATTTTACCAGGCCAGATGTGTGTGCCAAGTTTCATGAGTTTCTGTGCATGTTTAGACCCTCAAAACTGGCGTTGTTTTCTTGGCGAACAGCGCTTAGCCACGCCCACAGCAATTCGCGAAAACTCACAAACTTCGTGTTGTGACATCATGAAGGCCGAAACCCTCATCTGAGCAAATATGAGGTAGGTTCAGTTAACGTGTTTGGAGAAAAACGTAGAAGAAAATTTGTAAGAAAAAAAATTGCCACTAGGTGGCGCTATCAGTTAGATGAAATATAAGTCAGTAGATGTCTTTAGGGCTGGACTCTCATCAAATGTGTGAAATTTTGAGAAGATAGGATCATCTCGGTCAAGTTAATGCAGCTTTTATTTTCACGAAAAATCTTCAGACTTTGCGTCACCGTAGCGGCCACGCCCTTTGGCGAAAAGTTACAATATTCGGTGTGGGGCATGATCAACATCTTAAGCCTTTTCTGACCAATTTTCAAATGGATCCCTTCAACAAGCTCAGCACAGTAGCTAAAAATGTAAAGTATGACATTTATTGTAACCACTAGGTGGCGCTATATGTATAACTGAATTTTATCATATAGATGTTTTCAGGCCGTGACTATTACGTTGCCTGAGAAGTTTGAGATTTTTTGGAGCTTGAACATGGGAGTTATTAAGCATTTGCTCTTTCTGGACAAATGAAATTTTAAAGGCAATATTTGATGCCCCGCCCCCGTCATATAGTATTTCAAAAAGGCAAGATGTTTTGCCCAGTTGTTCTCTCAGGTCTTGAGATGATAAATGCCAAGTTTGAAGTCAATTGGATGAAAAATGTTTGCAAAGGGGGAAAAAGCATGACCACAGTGAATGTGCCAAAATAGGCCAAAATTGGACATAAAAAAATTCATAGCTCACTTCCTGTACATTTTAGCAACATGGTCCCAATAGACTTTTTTGTGCGTCTCGGGGTGCTACACGTGCCTGCCAATTTTTGTTGCTCTAGCTCAAACGTGCCGGGCTTGGTTTTTATTTTTCTACGCTAGGGGGCGCTATCGAGTCGCATTGTTATGACGACTTAATAATATCAAATTTTTCGCCGGGCCTGAGTAGTGTGCAAAGTTCGGTGAGTTTTCGTGAATGTTTAGGTACCCAAAATCGCGATTGTTTGCGGAGAATAAAGAAGAAGAAGAATAATAATAACTAGAGCTGCGAGCAGCTATAAAGGGCCCTCGCAGCCCGGGCCACGTTGGGGTACTTGCACGTTGGGGTACTTGCACGTTGGGGTACTGGCACGTTGGGGTACTGGCAAGTTTAGGTACGGCACATTGGAAGCAGAATTTCTTTGAAAATGGCATGATAAACCTTGACATGTGGATTTTTTTTTTTTTTGTAAAAATACCGTTAAGTTGGTGTATTTTTTTTTATGCCTCTAGGGCTAGGTGGCGCTGTATATATAATGGAATGTTGTCATAGGGATACCTTCAAGCCTTGACTCTAAACATACATGTCAAGTGTGGGATTTTTTTGGAGCATGTACCGTGGAGTTATTAAGCATATCCTTCATTCACGATATTGCTTTTAATGTCCATTAGAGGCTATCAAAAATAAATAAAAAAGTACATGTTTGGATAAGTCTAATGCCAGTGAACATTTTGAGTGGTGGAAAGTAAAAGAATATTCATAAATGACTTAGTTATCACACTTAGAATGAGTTTACATTTTTTGTACAAAATACCGTATGTGGGGTATTTTTTTGTTTTGCCTCAAGGGCGAGGTGGCGCTGCATATATAACTGAATGTTGTCATAGAGATACCTTCAGGCCTTGACGATAAACATACATGTCAAGTTTGGGATTTTTTGGAGCATGTATCGGGGAGTTATTAAGCATATCCTTTTTCAGTGCGAAACACAAATTTTGATGCCCCGCGCTCATCATATAGTATTTCCAAAAGTCAAGATTTTTCCGTCTGTTGTTGGCTCAGGTCTTGACATGGTCCAGGTCAAGTCATAAGTCAGTCGGATAAAACATGTAGGAGAAGTGGGCAAAAGTATGCCCCCTGAAAATGTGCAAAAATCGTCAAAAATGGGACATTCAAAAATTCGTACCTCACTTCCTGTTCATTTTAGCATATGGGTCCAAGAGACTTTTTTGTAGGTCTTTGGCTCCCTCATACATGTAAAAATTTTCGTAGATCTTGCTTAAACGTAGAATCGGGGCTGCTTCGTTAAAAATTTCTAGGGGGCGCTATTGAGTCATTTTTGTAAAAATAGTACAATCAACAATAAAATATTGTTCATTTTACCAGGCCAGATGTGTGTGCCAAGTTTCATGAGTTTCTGCGCATGTTTAGACCCTCAAAACTGGCGTTGTTTTCTTGGCGAACAGTGCTTAGCCACGCCCACAGCGATTCGCGAAAACTCACAAACTTCGTGTTGTGACATCATGAAGGCCGAAACCCTCATCTGAGCAAATATGAGGTTGGTCCAGTTAACGTGTTTGGAGAAAAATGTACAAGAAAATTCGTAAGAAAAAAAATTGCCACTAGGTGGCGCTATCAGTAAGATGAAATATAAGTTCGTAGATGTCTTAAGGGCTGGACTCTCATCAAATGTGTGAAATTTTGAGAAGATAGGATCATCTCGGTCAAGTTCATGCAGCTTTTATTGTCACGAAAAATTTTCGGACTTTGCGTCACCGTAGCGGCCACGCCCTTTGGCGAAAAGTTACAATATTCGGTGTGGGGCATGATCAACATCTTAAGGCTTTTCTGACCAATTTTCAACTGGATCCCTTCAACGAGCTCGGCACAGTAGCTAAAAACGTAAAGTATGACATTTATTGTTACCACTAGGTGGCGCTATATGTATAACTGAATTTTATCATATAGATGCTTTCAGGCCGTGACTATTACGTTGCCTGAGAAGTTTGAGATTTTTTGGAGCTTGAACATGGGAGTTATCACACTTAGAATGAGTTGACATTTTTTGTACAAAATACCGTATGTGGGGTATTTTTTTTTCACGCCTGAAGGGCTAGGTGGCGCTGCATATATAACTGAATTTTGTCATAGAGATACCTTCAGGCTTTGACTATAAACATACATGTCAAGTTTGGGATTTTTTGGAGCATGTACCGGGGAGTTATTAAGCATATCCTTTTTCAGTGCGAAACACAAAATTTGATGCCCCGCCCTCATCATATAGTATTTCCAAAAGTCAAGATTTTTCTGCCTGTAGTTGGCTCAGGTCTTGACATGGTCCAGGTCAAGTCTAAAGTCAGTCGGATGAAATGTGTAGGAGAAGTGGGCAAAAGTATGCCCCCTGAAAATGTGCAAAAATCGTCAAAAATGGGACATTCAAAAATTCATAGCTCACTTCCTGTTCATTTTAGCACATGGGTCCAAGAGACTTTTTTGTAGGTCTTGGACTCCCTCATACACCTAAAAATTTTCGTAGATCTTGCTTAAACGTACAATCGGGGCTGCTTCGTTAAAGATTTCTAGGGGGCGCTATTGAGTCATTTTTGTAAAAATAGGACAATACATGATAAAATATTGCTCATTTTGCCAGGCCAGATGTGTGTGCCAAGTTTCATGAGTTTCTGCGCATGTTTAGACCATCAAAACTAGCGTTGTTTTCTTGGCGAACAGTGCTTAGCCACGCCCACAGCGATTCGCGAAAACTCACAAACTTCGTGTTGTGACATCATGAAGGCCGAAACCCCCATCTGAGCAAATATGAGGTTGGTCCAGTTAACGTGTTTGGAGAAAAATGTACAAGAAAATTCGTAAGAAAAAAAATTGCCACTAGGTGGCGCTATCAGTTAGATGAAATATAAGTTCGTAGATGTATTTAGGGCTGGACTCTCATCAAATGTGTGAAATTTTGAGAAGATAGGATCATCTCGGTCAAGTTCATGCAGCTTTTATTGTCACGAAAAATCTTCAGACTTTGCGTCACCGTAGCGGCCACGCCCTTTGGCGAAAAGTTACAATATTCGGTGTGGGGCATCATCAACATCTTAAGGCTTTTCTGACCAATTTTCAACTGGATCCCTTCAACGAGCTCGGCACAGTAGCTAAAAACGTAAAGTATGACATTTATTGTTACCACTAGGTGGCGCTATATGTATAACTGAATTTTATCATATAGATGCTTTCAGGCCGTGACTATTACGTTGCCTGAGAAGTTTGAGATTTTTTGGAGCTTGAACATGGGAGTTATCACACTTAGAATGAGTTGACATTTTTTGTACAAAATACCGTATGTGGGGTATTTTTTTTTCACGCCTGAAGGGCTAGGTGGCGCTGCATATATAACTGAATTTTGTCATAGAGATACCTTCAGGCTTTGACTATAAACATACATGTCAAGTTTGGGATTTTTTGGAGCATGTACCGGGGAGTTATTAAGCATATCCTTTTTCAGTGCGAAACACAAAATTTGATGCCCCGCCCTCATCATATAGTATTTCCAAAAGTCAAGATTTTTCTGCCTGTAGTTGGCTCAGGTCTTGACATGGTCCAGGTCAAGTCTAAAGTCAGTCGGATGAAATGTGTAGGAGAAGTGGGCAAAAGTATGCCCCCTGAAAATGTGCAAAAATCGTCAAAAATGGGACATTCAAAAATTCATAGCTCACTTCCTGTTCATTTTAGCACATGGGTCCAAGAGACTTTTTTGTAGGTCTTGGACTCCCTCATACACCTAAAAATTTTCGTAGATCTTGCTTAAACGTACAATCGGGGCTGCTTCGTTAAAGATTTCTAGGGGGCGCTATTGAGTCATTTTTGTAAAAATAGGACAATACATGATAAAATATTGCTCATTTTGCCAGGCCAGATGTGTGTGCCAAGTTTCATGAGTTTCTGCGCATGTTTAGACTATCAAAACTAGCGTTGTTTTCTTGGCGAACAGTGCTTAGCCACGCCCACAGCGATTCGCGAAAACTCACAAACTTTGTGTTGTGACATCATGAAGGCCGAAACCCCCATCTGAGCAAATATGAGGTTGGTCCAGTTAACGTGTTTGGAGAAAAATGTACAAGAAAATTCGTAAGAAAAAAAATTGCCACTAGGTGGCGCTATCAGTTAGATGAAATATAAGTTCGTAGATGTATTTAGGGCTGGACTCTCATCAAATGTGTGAAATTTTGAGAAGATAGGATCATCTCGGTCAAGTTCATGCAGCTTTTATTGTCACGAAAAATCTTCAGACTTTGCGTCACCGTAGCGGCCACGCCCTTTGGCGAAAAGTTACAATATTCGGTGTGGGGCATCATCAACATCTTAAGGCTTTTCTGACCAATTTTCAACTGGATCCCTTCAACGAGCTCAGCACAGTAGCTAAAAACGTAAAGTATGACATTTATTGTAACCACTAGGTGGCGCTATATGTATAACTGAATTTTTTCATATAGGTGTTTTCAGGCCGTGACTATTACGTTGCCTGAGAAGTTTGAGATTTTTTGGAGCTTGTACATGGGAGTTATTCAGCATTTGCTCTTTCTGGACAAATGAAATTTTAAAGGCAATATTTGATGCCCCGCCCCCGTCATATAGTATTTCGAAAACGCAAGATTTTTTGCCTAGTTTTTCTCTTAAGTCTTGAGATGATAAATGCCAAGTTTAAAGTCAATGGGATGAAAAATGTTTGCATAGGGGGAAAAAGCATGACCACAGTGAATGTGCCAAAATAGGCCAAAATTGGACATTAAAAAATTCATAGCTCACTTCCTGTACATTTTAGGAAATGGCTTCCACTGACTTTTTTGTGCGTCTCGTAGTGCTACACGTGCCTGCCAATTTTCGTAGCTCTAGCTCAAACGGGCCGGGATTGGTTTTTATTTTTCTACGCTAGGTGGCGCTATAGAGTCGCGTTGTTATGACAACTACATAATATCAAATTTTTCGCCGGGCCCGAAGAGACTGCAAAGTTTGGTGAGTTTTCGTAAATGTTTAGGCCCTCAAAAATGCGATCGTTTACGGAGAAGAAGAAGAAGAAGAATAATAATAATTCTTACAAAAACAAGAGGGACCTCGCAGCGGTCGCTGCTCGGGCCCTAACTAGAGCTGCGAGCAGCTATAAAGGGCCCTCGCAGCCCGGGCCACGTTGGGGTCCTTGCACGTTGGGGTACTTGCACGTTGGGGTACTGGCACGTTGGGGTACTGGCATATTGGAAGCAAAATTTCTTTGAAAATGGCATAATAAACGTTTACATGTAGAATATTTTTTTGCCAGTGTGTGTGTCAAGCTCAACGGGTTTTGGTGATTGTTAAGACCTGCAAAAATCAGCGTCCTTTTTTATTTTTAGGCAATGAGTTGCCCTGATTGGTATTTTTTTGTAAAAGTGTATATACACATCATCGCTCGTTGTACTCATTGCACAATGTTACTTTTATTGTCCAAAGGGGCAATCAAAAATGAATAAAACAAAATGGAAACGTACATACGTTTGGATCGGTGTGAAGCCAGTGAACAATTTGAGTAGTGGAAACTAAAAGAATATTCATAAATGACTTAGTTATCACACTTAGAATGAGTGTACATTTTTTGTACAAAATTCCGTATGTGGGGTATTTTATTTTTTTTTATATAAGCCTCAAGGGCTAGGTGGCGCTGTATTTATAACTGAATGTTGTCATAGAGATACCTTCAGGCCTTGATTATAAGCATACATGTCAAGTGTGGGATTTTTTTTTGGAGCATGTACCGTGGAGTTATTAAGCATATCCTTCATTCACGATATTGCTTTTAATGTCCATAGAGGCTATCAAAAATAAATAAAAATATATATATGTTTGGATAAGTCTGATGCCAGTGAACATTTTGAGTGGTGGAAACTAAAAAAATATTCATAAATGACTTAGTTATCACACTTAGAATGAGTGTACATTTTTTGTACAAAATACCGTATGTGGGGTATTTTTTTTTCATGCCTCAAGGGCTAGGTGGCGCTGCATATATAACTGAATGTTGTCATAGAGATAACTTCAGGCCTTGACGATAAACATACATGTCAAGTTTGGGATTTTTTGGAGCATGTACCGGGGAGTTATCAAGCATATCCTTTTTCATTGTGAAACACAAATTTTGATGCCCCGCCCTCATCATATAGTATTTCGAAAAGTCAAAATTTTTCCCCCTGTCGTTGGCTCAGGTCTTGACATGGTCCAGGCCAAGTCTTAACTCAGTCGGATGAAACGTGTAGGAGAAGTGGGCAAAAGTCTGCCCCCTGTGAATGTGCAAAAATCGTCAAAAATGGGACATTCAAAAATTCGTAGCTCACTTCCTGTTCATTTTAGCATATGGGTACAAGAGACTTTTTTGTAGGTCTTGGGCTCCCTCATACACCTAAAAATATTCGGCGTTCTTGCTTAAACGTACAACCGGGGCTGCTTCGTTAAAAATTTCGAGGGGGCGCTATTGAGTCATTTTTGTAAAAATAGCACAATCAACAATAAAATATTGCTCATTTTACCAGGCCAGATGTGTGTGCCAAGTTTCAGGAGTTTCTGTGCATGTTTAGACCCTCAAAACTGGCGTTGTTTTCTTGGCGAACAGCGCTTAGCCACGCCTACAGCAATTCGCGAAAACTCACAAACTTCGTGTTGTGACATCATGAAGGCCGAAACCCTCCTCTGAGCAAATATGAGGTAGGTCCAGTTAACGTGTTTGGAGAAAAACGTAGAAGAAAATTCGTAAGAAAAAAAATTGCCACTAGGTGGCGCTATCAGTTAGATGAAATGTAAGTTTGTAGATGTCTTTAGAGCTGGACTCTCATCAAATGTGTGAAATTTTGAGAAGATAGGATCATCTCGGTCAAGTTAATGCAGCTTTTATTTTCACGAAAAATCTTCAGATTTTGCGTCACCGTAGCGGCCACGCCCTTTGACGAAAAGTTACAATATTCGGTGTGGGGCATGATCAACATCTTAAGGCTTTTCTGACCAATTTTCAAATGGATCCCTTCAACAAGCTCAGCACAGTAGCTAAAAACGTAAAGTATGACATTTATTGTAACCACTAGGTGGCGCTATATGTATAACTGAATTTTGTCATATAGATGTTTTCAGGCTGTGACTATTACGTTGCCTGAGAAGTTTGAGATTTTTTGGAGCTTGAACATGGGAGTTATTAAGCATTTGCTCTTTCTGGACAAATGAAATTTTAAAGGCAATATTTGATGCTCCGCCCCCGTCGTATAGTATTTCGAAAAGGCAAGATGTTTTGCCCAGCTGTTCTCTTAGGTCTTGAGATGATAAATGCCAAGTTTGAAGTCAATTGGATGAAAAATGTTTGCAAAGGGGGAAAAAGCATGACCACAGTGAATGTGCCAAAATAGGCCAAAATTGGACATTAAAAAATTCATAGCTCACTTCCTGTACATTTTAGCTACATGGTCCCAATAGACTTTTTTGTGCGTCTCGGGGTGCTACACGTGCCTGCCAATTTTCGTTGCTCTAGCTCAAACGTGTCGGGCTTGGTTTTTATTTTTCTACGCTAGGGGGCGCTATAGAGTCGCGTTGTTATAACGACTTCATAATATAAAATTTTTCGCCGGACCTGAGGAGTGTGCAAAGTTTGGTGAGTTTTCGTGAATATTTAGGTACCCAAAATCGCGATTGTTTGCGGAGAATAAAGAAGAAGAAGAAGAAGAATAATAATAACTAGAGCTGCGAGCAGCTATAAAGGGCCCTCGCAGCCCGGGCCACGTTGGAGTCCTTGCACGTTGGGGTACTTGCACGTTAGGGTACTGGCATGTTGGGGTACTGGCATATTGGAAGCAAAATTTCTTTGAAAATGGCATAATAAACGTTTACATGTAGAATATTTTTTTTGCCAGTGTGTGTCAAGCTCAACGGGTTTTGGTGATTGTTAAGACCTGCAAAAATCAGCGTCCTTTTTTATTTTTAGGCAATGAGTTGCCCTGATTGGTATTTTTTGTAAAAGTGTATATATACATCATCGCTCGTTGTACTCATTGCACAATGTTACTTTTATTGTCCAAAGGGGCAATCAAAAATGAATAAAACAAAATGGAAACGTACATACGTTTGGATCGGTGTGAAGCCAGTGAACAATTTGAGTGGTGGAAACTAAAAGAATATTCAGAAATGACTTAGTCATCACACTTAGAATGAGTTTACATTTTTTTGTACAAAATACCGTATGTGGGTTTTTTTTTTTATATAAGCCTCAAGGGCTAGGTGGCGCTGTATTTATAACTGAATGTTGTCATCGAGATACCTTCAGGCCTTGATTATAAGCATACATGTCAAGTGTGGGATTTTTTTTGGAGCATGTACCGTGGAGTTATTAAGCATATCCTTCATTCACGATATTGCTTTTAATGTCCACAGAGGCTATCAAAAATAAATAAAAATATATATATGTTTGGATAAGTCTGATGCCAGTGAACATTTTGAGTAGTGGAAACTAAAAGAATATTCATAAATGACTTAGTTATCACACTTAGAATGAGTTTACATTTTTTGTACAAAATACCGTATGTGGGGTATTTTTTTTTTATGCCTCAAGGGCTAGGTGGCGCTGCATATATAACTGAATGTTGTCATAGAGATAGCTTCAGGCCTTGACGATAAACATACATGTCAAGTTTGGGATTTTTTGGAGCATGTACCGGGGAGTTATTAAGCATATACTTTTTCAGTGCGAAACACAAATTTTGATGCCCCGCCTTCATCATATAGTATTTCGAAAGGTCAAGATTTTTCCCCCTGTCGTTGGCTCAGGTCTTGACATGGTCCAGGTCAAGTCTTAACTCAGTCAGATGAAACGTGTAGGAGAAGTGGGCAAAAGTCTGCGCCCTGTGAATGTGCAAAAATTGTCAAAAATGGGACATTCAAAAATTCGTAGCTCACTTCCTGTTCATTTTAGCATATGGGTACAAGAGACTTTCTTGTAGGTCTTGGGCTCCCTCATACACCTAAAAATATTCGTCGTTCTTGCTTAAACGTACAACCGGGGCTGCTTCGTTAAAAACTTCTAGGGGGCGCTATTGAGTCATTTTTGTAAAAATAGCACAATCAACAATAAAATATTGCTCATTTTACCAGGCCAGATGTGTGTGCCAAGTTTCATGAGTTTCTGTGCATGTTTAGACCCTCAAAACTGGCGTTGTTTTCTTGGCGAACAGCGCTTAGCCACACCCACAGCAATTCGCCAAAACTCACAAACTTCGTGTTGTGACATCATGAAGGCCGAAACCCTCATCTGAGCAAATATGAGGTAGGTCCAGTTAACGTGTTTGGAGAAAAACGTAGAAGAAAATTCGTAAGAAAAAAAATTGCCACTAGGTGGCGCTATCTGTTAGATGAAATATAAGTCAGTAGATGTCTTTAGGGCTGGACTCTCATCAAATGTGTGAAATTTTGGGAAGATAGGATCATCTCGGTCAAGTTAATGCAGCTTTTATTTTCACGAAAAATCTTCCGACTTTGCGTCACCGTAGCGGCCACGCCCTTTGGCGAAAAGTTACAATATTCGGTGTGGGGCATGATCAACATCTTAAGCCTTTTCTGACCAATTTTCAAATGGACCCCTTCAACAAGCTCAGCACAGTAGCTAAAAACGTAACGTATTACATTTATTGTAACCACTAGGTGGCGCTATATGTATAACTGAATTTTATCATATAGATGTTTTCAGGCCGTGACTATTACGTTGCCTGAGAAGTTTGAGATTTTTTGGAGCTTGAACATGGGAGTTATTAAGCATTTGCTCTTTCTGGACAAATGAAATTTTAAAGGCAATATTTGATGCCCCGCCCCCGTCATATAGTATTTCAAAAAGGCAAGATGTTTTGCCCAGTTGTTCTCTCAGGTCTTGAGATGATAAATGCCAAGTTTGAAGTCAATTGGATGAAAAATGTTTGCAAAGGGGGAAAAAGCATGACCACAGTGAATGTGCCAAAATAGGCCAAAATTGGACATAAAAAAATTCATAGCTCACTTCATGTACATTTTAGCTACATGGTCCCAATAGACTTTTTTGTGCGTCTCGGGGTGCTACACGTGCCTGCCAATTTTTGTTGCTCTAGCTCAAACGTGCCGGGCTTGGTTTTTATTTTTCTACGCTAGGGGGCGCTATCGAGTCGCATTGTTATGACGACTTAATAATATCAAATTTTTCGCCGGGCCTGAGGAGTGTGCAAAGTTCGGTGAGTTTTCGTGAATGTTTAGGTACCCAAAATCGCGATCGTTTGCGGAGAATAAAGAATAATAATAATAATAATAATAATAATAATAATAATAATAATAATAATTTTTACAAAAACAATAGGGACCTCGCAGCGGTCGCTGCTCGGGCCCTAATAACTAGAGCTGCGAGCAGCTATAAAGGGCCCTCGCAGCCCGGGCCACGTTGGAGTCCTTGCACGTTGGGGTACTTGCACGTTAGGGTACTGGCACGTTGGGGTACTGGCACGTTGGGGTACTGGCATATTGGAAGCAACATTTCTTTGAAAATGGCATAATAAACGTTTACATGTAGAATATTTTTTTTGCCAGTGTGTGTCAAGCTCAACGGGTTTTGGTGATTGTTAAGACCTGCAAAAATCAGCGTCCTTTTTTATTTTTAGGCAATGAGTTGCCCTGATTGGTATTTTTTGTAAAAGTGTATATATACATCATCGCTCGTTGTACTCATTGCACAATGTTACTTTTATTGTCCAAAGGGGCAATCAAAAATGAATAAAACAAAATGGAAACGTACATACGTTTGGATCGGTGTGAAGCCAGTGAACAATTTGAGTGGTGGAAACTAAAAGAATATTCAGAAATGACTTAGTCATCACACTTAGAATGAGTTTAAATTTTTTTGTACAAAATACCGTATGTGGGTTTTTTTTTTAATATAAGCCTCAAGGGCTAGGTGGCGCTGTATTTATAACTGAATGTTGTCATCGAGATACCTTCAGGCCTTGATTATAAGCATACATGTCAAGTGTGGGATTTTTTTTGGAGCATGTACCGTGGAGTTATTAAGCATATCCTTCATTCACGATATTGCTTTTAATGTCCACAGAGGCTATCAAAAATAAATAAAAATATATATATGTTTGGATAAGTCTGATGCCAGTGAACATTTTGAGTGGTGGAAACTAAAAGAATATTCATAAATGACTTAGTTATCACACTTAGAATGAGTTTACATTTTTTGTACAAAATACCGTATGTGGGGTATTTTTTTTTTATGCCTCAAGGGCTAGGTGGCGCTGCATATATAACTGAATGTTGTCATAGAGATAGCTTCAGGCCTTGACGATAAACATACATGTCAAGTTTGGGATTTTTTGGAGCATGTACCGGGGAGTTATTAAGCATATCCTTTTTCAGTGCGAAACACAAATTTTGATGCCCCGCCTTCATCATATAGTATTTCGAAAGGTCAAGATTTTTCCCCCTGTCGTTGGCTCAGGTCTTGACATGGTCCAGGTCAAGTCTTAACTCAGTCAGATGAAACGTGTAGGAGAAGTGGGCAAAAGTCTGCCCCCTGTGAATGTGCAAAAATTGTCAAAAATGGGACATTCAAAAATTCGTAGCTAACTTCCTGTTCATTTTAGCATATGGGTCCAAGAGACTTTTTTGTAGGTCTTGGGCTCCCTCATACACCTAAAAATATTCGTCGTTCTTGCTTAAACGTACAACCGGGGCTGCTTCGTTAAAAACTTCTCGGGGGCGCTATTGAGTCATTTTTGTAAAAATAGCACAATCAACAATAAAATATTGCTCATTTTACCAGGCCAGATGTGTGTGCCAAGTTTCATGAGTTTCTGTGCATGTTTAGACCCTCAAAACTGGCGTTGTTTTCTTGGCGAACAGCGCTTAGCCACACCCACAGCAATTCGCGAAAACTCACAAACTTCGTGTTGTGACATCATGAAGGCCGAAACCCTCATCTGAGCAAATATGAGGTAGGTCCAGTTAACGTGTTTGGAGAAAAATGTAGAAGAAAATTCGTAAGAAAAAAAATTGCCACTAGGTGGCGCTATCAGTTAGATGAAATATAAGTCAGTAGATGTCTTTAGGGCTGGACTCTCATCAAATGTGTGAAATTTTGAGAAGATAGGATCATCTCGGTCAAGTTAATGCAGCTTTTATTTTCACGAAAAATCTTCAGACTTTGCGGCACCGTAGCGGCCACGCCCTTTGGCGAAAAGTTACAATATTCGGTGTGGGGCATGATCAACATCTTAAGGCTTTTCTGACCAATTTTCAAATGGATCCCTTCAACAAGCTCAGCACAGTAGCTAAAAACGTAAAGTATGACATTTATTGTAACCACTAGGTGGCGCTATATGTATAACTGAATTTTATCATATAGATGTTTTCAGGCCGTGACTATTACGTTGCCTGAGAAGTTTGAGATTTTTTGGAGCTTGAACATGGGAGTTATTAAGCATTTGCTCTTTCTGGACAAATGAAATTTTAAAGGCAATATTTGATGCCCCGCCCCCGTCATATAGTATTTCAAAAAGGCAAGATGTTTTGCCCAGTTGTTCTCTCAGGTCTTGAGATGATAAATGCCAAGTTTGAAGTCAATTGGATGAAAAATGTTTGCAAAGGGGGAAAAAGCATGACCACAGTGAATGTGCCAAAATCGGCCAAAATTGGACATTAAAAAATTCATAGCTCACTTCCTGTACATTTTAGCTACATGGTCCCAATAGACTTTTTTGTGCGTCTCGGGGTGCTACACGTGCCTGCCAATTTGTGTTGCTCTAGCTCAAACGTGCCGGGCTTGGTTTTTATTTTTCTACGCTAGGGGGCGCTATCGAGTCGCATTGTTATGACGACTTAATAATATCAAATTTTTCGCCGGGCCTGAGGAGTGTGCAAAGTTCGGTGAGTTTTCGTGAATGTTTAGGTACCCAAAATCGCGATCGTTTGCGGAGAATAAAGAAGAAGAAGAAGAAGAAGAAGAAGAAGAAGAATAATAATAATAATAATAATTTTTACAAAAACAATAGGGACCTCGCAGCGGTCGCTGCTCGGGCCCTAATAATAATAATAATAATAATAATAATAATAATTTTTACAAAAACAATAGGGACCTCGCAGCGGTCGCTGCTCGGGCCCTAATAATAATAATTTTTACAAAAACAATAGGGACCTCGCAGCGGTCGCTGCTCGGGCCCTAACTAGAGATGCGAGCAGCTATAAAGGGCCCTCGCAGCCCGGGCCACGTTGGGGTCCTTGCACGTTGGGTTACTTGCACGTTGGGGTACTGGCACATTGGGGTACTGGCATATTGGAAGCAAAATTTCTTTGAAAATGGCATAATAAACGTTTACATGTAGAATATTTTTTTTGCCAGTGTCTGTCAAGCTCAACGGATTTTGGTGATTGTTAAGACCTGCAAAAATCAGCGTCCTTTTTTATTTTTAGGCAATGAGTTGCCCTGATTGGTATTTTTTGTAAAAGTGTATATACACATCATCGCTCGTTGTACTCATTGCACAATGTTACTTTTATTGTCCAAAGGGGCAATCAAAAATGAATAAAACAAAATGGAAACGTACATACGTTTGGATCGGTGTGAAGCCAGTGAACAATTTGAGTGGTGGAAACTAAAAGAATATTCATAAATGACTTAGTTATCACACTTAGAATGAGTGTACATTTTTTGTACAAAATACCGTATGTGGGGTATTTTATTTTATTTTTTATGCCGCAAGGGCTAGGTGGCGCTGTATTTATAACTGAATGTTGTCATAGAGATACCTTCAGGCCTTGATTATAAGCATACATGTCAAGTGTGGGATTTTTTTTGGAGCATGTACCGTGGAGTTATTAAGCATATCCTTCATTCACGATTTTGCTTTTAATGTCCACAGAGGCTATCAAAAATAAATAAAAATATATATATGTTTGGATAAGTCTGATGCCAGTGAACATTTTGAGTGGTGGAAACTAAAAGAATATTCAGAAATGACTTCGTTATCACACTTAGAATGAGTTTACATTTTTTGTACAAAATACCGTATGTGGGGTATTTTTTTTATGCCTCAAGGGCTAGGTGGCGCTGCATATATAACTGAATGTTGTCATAGAGATAACTTCAGGCCTTGACGATAAACATACATGTCAAGTTTGGGATTTTTTGGAGCATGTACCGGGGAGTTATCAAGCATATCCTTTTTCATTGCGAAACACAAATTTTGATGCCCCGCCCTCATCATATAGTATTTTGAAAAGTCAAAATTTTTCCCCCTGTCGTTGGCTCAGGTCTTGACATGGTCCAGGCCAAGTCTTAACTCAGTCGGATGAAACGTGTAGGAGAAGTGGGCAAAAGTCTGCCCCCTGTGAATGTGCAAAAATCGTCAAAAATGGGACATTCAAAAATTCGTAGCTCACTTCCTGTTCATTTTAGCATATGGGTACAAGAGACTTTTTTGTAGGTCTTGGGCTCCCTCATACACCTAAAAATATTCGTCGTTCTTGCTTAAACGTACAACTGGGGCTGTTTCGTTAAAGATTTCTAGGGGGCGCTATTGAGTCATTTTTGTAAAAATAGCACAATCGCCGATAAAAAATTGCTCATTTTGCCAGGCCAGCTGTGTGTGCCAAGTTTCGTGTGTTTCTGTGCCAGTTTAGGCCCTCAAAATTGGCGTTGTTTTCTTGGCGAACAGCGCTTAGCCACGCCCACAGCGACTCGCGAAAACTCACAAACTTCGTGTTGTGACAGCATGAAGGCCGACACCCTCATCTGAGCAAATATGAGGTAGGTCCAGTTAACGTGTTTGGAGAAAAATGTACAAGAAAATTCGTAAGAAAAAAAATTGCCACTAGGTAGCGCTATCAGTAAGATGAAATATAAGTTCATAGATGTCTTTAGGGCTGGACTCTCATCAAATGTGTGAAATTTTGAGAAGATAGGATAATCTCGGTCAAGTAAATGCAGCTTTTATTGTCACGAAAAATCTTCAGACTTTGCGGCACCGTAGCGGCCACGCCCTTTGGCGAAAAGTTACAATATTCGGTGTTGGGCATGATCAACATCTTAAGGCTTTTCTGACCAACTTTCAACTGGATCCCTTCAACGAGCTCAGCGCAGTAGCTAAAAACGTAAAGTATGACATTTATTGTCACCACTAGGTGGCGCTATATGTATAACTGAATTTTATCATATAGATCAGGGGTGTCAAACATACGGCCCGCGGGCCGGATCAGGCCCGCAAAGGGGTTTAATCCGGCCCGCGAGACGACTTTGTAAATTAAAAAAAAAAAAAAAAAAAAAAAATTGGAACGTCGGACCAATTAATCAGCCAGCCATAACAAGAAAATATATAAATTTGTAATTTCACAAGCAGTCCTCAGATGGTTAATGTAACTTGTACACGGAATTGCCCTGGAAGTCATTATTTTACACACAACTTAAAAGTTATGGTTTGTTTAAAAAAAGACAAAAAAAAACAACTTTTTTTTTTTTAATCATAGACCAACATAAATAGGTTAATATGACACAAATTCAATTACTGGTAACACAAATACATATATGACAGGGTTAGGGTTAGGGGGGTTAAGCTAACCCTAACCCATTAACGTCCTTATAACTTCATTAACTGTGCCACACAGTGCATTCTGGGAACTATATATATGCAAAACAGGTAGATTTAACACGCCCAGAACTCATACAGGCAATATGTTGCCGCGTTTCATTTGCATTAGTGTTATTTTTTTAAACAATATAATGACAGTTGAACTCCATAATTTAGGGCTGGTCCACGAAATTTTGCGTATAAATGGCCGCAATTGATTTTAAGTTATATACCATTATTTTACCGATTCGGCCCACTTAATAATATATTTTCCTCCATGCGGCCCCTGAGTTAATATGAGTTTGACACCCCTGATATAGATGTTTTCAGGCCGTGACTATTACGTTGCCTGAGAAGTTTGAGATTTTTTGGAGCTTGAACATGGGAGTTATTAAGCATTTGCTCTTTCTGGACAAATGAAATTTTAAAGACAATATTTGATGCCCCGCCCCCATCATATAGTATTTCGAAAAGGCAAGACTTTTTGCCCAGTTGTTCTCTCAGGTCTTGAGATGATAAATGCCAAGTTTGATGTGAATTGGATGAAAAGTGTTTGCAGAGGGGGAAAAAGCATGACCACAGTGAATGTGCCAAAATAGGCCAAAATTGGACATAAAAAAATTCATAGCTCATTTCCTGTACATTTTAGCTACATGGTCCCAATAGACTTTTTTGTGCGTCTCGGGGTGCTACACGTGCCTGCCAATTTTCGTTGCTCTAGCTCAAACGTGCCAGGCTTGGTTTTTATTTTTCTACGCTAGGGGGCGCTATAGAGTCGCGTTGTTATGACGACTTCATAATATCAAATTTTTCGCCGGGCCTGAGAAGTGTGCAAAGTTTGGTGAGTTTTCGTGAATGTTTAGGTACTCAAAAATGCGATTGTTTACGGAGAAAAAGAATAATAATAATAACTAGAGCTGCGAGCAGCTATAAAGGGCCCTCGCAACCCGTGCCACGTTGGGGTATTTGCACGTCGTGGTACTGGCACGTTAGGGTACTGTTTCATAAGAAACCGTCTAAATTGTAAATGTTTTGCCATGCTTTTTGTGTTTGTTCACATTGCTATGGAATGCTTTGTCGAGGTATTCGGCTGATAGGTATGCCTCCCAATATTCACACATCTAGCTGAATCATATAAAAAAAACAATTCTTTGCAAACAATGCATCGCTACAGCAAAGGCGTGCCACGTTGGGGTACTTGCACGTCGGGGTACTGGCACGTTGGGGTACTGTCAAATAGGACAAGGACCATCTAAAATGTTTTTGACAAGCCTTGTGTGTGCAAAGTTTAATCAAAACGCAAAATATGGTGCGCAATTCCCAAAATAAATTCAAAATGGCGGACTTCCTTTTAGGTTTAGCATACGGCTACAGAATACTTTTTGTAGGTCTTAAGCTAATAGGTATGCCTCCCAGTTTTCACAAATCTAGGTCAAGTCATCTTTAGTTGTGTATCGCTTGAATCATACAATTGGAAATGCTCCATAAAAATGCATAGAGGGCGCTATTGAGCACAACGTTGGGTTACTTGCACGTCAGGGTACTGGCACGTTGGGGTACTGTTACATGGAACAAGGACCATTTAAAATGTTAGTTTTTTCCATGCCTTGTCTGTGCAAAGTTTAATGAAGAAGGCCAAAAATTATGTATAATTCCCAAAATAAAATCAAAATAGCGGACTTCCTCTTTGGTTTGGCAAATGGCTACATAATACTTTTTTGTAGGTCTAGCATAATCATACAATCGGAAATGCTTCATAAAAATGTCTAGAGGGCGCTATTTATTGCAAATTGCACAATAAATCTCTGAAAATTCATGTTCATGACAAGTCTGATGTGTTTGCAAAGTTTCATGAGTTTTCATGTGTATAAAAAAAAAAAAAAGCAGCACTTGACAACTGTTACATGGAACAAGGACCATTTAAAATGTTAGTTTTTTCCATGCCTTGTCTGTGCAAAGTTGAATGAAAAAGGCCAAAAATGATGTATAATTCCCAAAATAAAATCAAAATAGCGGACTTCCTCTTTGGTTTGGCAAATGGCTACATAATACTTTTTTGTAGGTCTAGCATAATCATACAATCGGAAATGCTTCATAAAAAGGTCTAGAGGGCGCTATTTATTGCAAATTGCACAATAAATCTCTGAAAATTCATGTTCATGACAAGTCTGATGTGTTTGCAAAGTTCCATGAGTTTTCATGTGTATAAAAAAAAAAAAAAAGCAGCACTTGACAACTGTTACATGGAACAAGGACCATTTAAAATGTTAGTTTTTTCCATGCCTTGTCTGTGCAAAGTTTAATGAAAAAGGCCAAAAATGATGTATAATTCCCAAAATAAAATCAAAATAGCGGACTTCCTCTTTGGTTTGGCAAATGGCTACATAATACTTTTTTGTAGGTCTAGCATAATCATACAATCGGAAATGCTTCATAAAAATGTCTAGAGGGCGCTATTTATTGCAAATTGCACAATAAATCTCTGAAAATTCATGTTCATGACAAGTCTGATGTGTTTGCAAAGTTTCATGAGTTTTCAAGTGTATAAAAAAAAAAAGCAGCACTTGACAAACAATGCATTGCTATGGCAACAGCGTGTTACAAAATAAAAAACTTTAGATTACTTTGCATCTTAAACATCTTAAGATGAAACACACCAAGTTTGAAGACAGTCGGATAAATTTTGTAGGAGGGGTTCGTTAAAATATGACCCCTGAAAAAGGCCACAAAAAATGGCAACAAATCCCATCATAAATCAAAATGGCAGACTTCCTGTTTGGTTTAGCACATGGTTCCAAGAGACTTTTTTGTACATCATGGGCTCTTATGTATGCCTGCAAATTATCATAGCGCTAGGTGAAACGTACAACCGGGAATGCTTCGTTAAAGAGGAGTTTTTTAGCTCAAAATGTGATGCCCGGCCCCTGGGGGACTTCCTGTTAGGTTAAGCACATGGCACCAAGAGACTTTTTTGTACATCCTGGACTGTTACATATGTCTAAAATTTTTCGTCGCTCTAGCTGCTTCGTACAACTGGGAATGCTTCATTAATAAGATTTTTTTTCCTTTGCAAAAATTGCATGCCACGACAACAGCGTGTGACGAAATAAAAAACTTTCAATAACTTTTCATTTTCAACATCTTAAGATGAATCACACCAAGTTTGAAGATGATCGGATAAACTCTGTAGGAGGAGTTTGTTAAAATATGACCCCTATGAAATGGCCCAAAAAAATGGCAACACATTCCAAAGTAAATCAAAATGGCGGACGTCCTGTTAGGTTTAGCATATGGTTCAAAAAGAGTTTTTTGTACCTCGAGGGCTGTTATATACCTCTACAAATTTTGGTAACTCTATGTGAAACGTACAGCCGGTATGCTTTGTTAAAGAGGAGTTTTTTAGCTCAAAATGTGATGCCCGGCCCCTGGGGGACTTCCTGTTGCGTTTAGCACATGGCACCAAGAGACATTTTTGTAGATCCTGGGCTGTTACATATGTCTACAAATTTTCGTAGCTCTAGCTGCTTCGTACAAATGGGAATGCTTCTTTAAGGATATTTTTTTTCCTTTAAAAACAGTGCATGCCATGACAACAGTGTGCGACGAAATACAAAGCTTTCAATAACTTTTCATCTTCAACATCTTAAGATGAATCACACCAAGTTTGAAGATGATCGGATAAACACTGTAGGAGGAGTTCGTTAAAATAAGACCCCAATGAAATGGCCAAAAAAATGGCAACACGTTCCAAAATAAATCAAAATGGTGGACTTCCTGTTAGGTTTAGCATATGGTTCAAAAAGAGTTTTTTGTAGGTCATAGCCTGTTACATATGTGAACCAATTTTCGTAGCTCTAGATTAAACGTACAACCGGCAATGCTTCGTGAAGTAAGAATTTTTAAACTCTAAATTTGTTGCGCCGCCGACGTCATATAGTATATCAAAAACTTTTCATTTTTCACAATGATGTTGTCCCAGGTGTTGAGATGCTACATCCCAAGTTTGAAGTCAATCGGGTTAACCGTGTAGGAGAAGCGGGCAAAAGTATGACCCCTGTAAATGTGCAAAAATTGGCAAAAATTGGACATTTAAATACTCATACCTCACTTTCTGTCTATTTTAGGGTACACACTTCAAAGAGGTTTTTGTTCATTGGGATGTGCTACAGGTGCCACAGAATTTTCATAGCCGTCGGACAATCGTAGCGGGACAGGGATCCGTTTAACCTATGTAGGGGGCGCTAAGGAGCCATTTTTCTGTTATCATGTATGGCGACTTTAAAATATCAAATTTTTCGCCAGGCCTGATGTGCGTGTAAAGTTTGGTGAGTTTTCGTTCACGTTTAGTGTCTCAAAAATGCGATTGTTTGCGGAGAAGAAAAAGAATAATAACTAGAGCTGCGAGCAGCTATAAAGGGCCCTCGCAACCCGGGCCACGTTGGGGTACTTGCACGTCGGGGTACTGGCACGTTGGGGTACTGTCAAATCGGACAAGGACCATCTAAAATGTTTTTGACAAGCTTTGTGAGTGCAAAAGGCCAAAGATGGTGTGCAATTCCCAAAATAAATTCTAAATGGCGGACTTCCTTTTAGGTTTAGCATACGGCTACAGAATACTTTTTGTAGGTCTTAAGCTAATAGGTATGCCTCCCAGTTTTCACAAATCTAGGTCAAGTCATCTTTAGTTGTGTATCGCTTGAATCATACAATTGGAAATGCTCCATAAAAATGCATAAAGGGCGCTATTGAGCACAACGTTGGGTTACTTGCACGTCAGGGTACTGGCACGTTGGGGTACTGTTACATGGAACAAGGACCATTTAAAATGTTATTTTTTTCCATGCCTTGTCTGTGCAAAGTTTAATGAAAGAGGCCAAAAATGATGTATAATTCCCAAAATAAAATCAAAATAGCGGACTTCCTCTTTGGTTTGGCAAATGGCTACATAATACTTTTTTGTAGGTATTAGGCTGATAGGGGTCTGTCCTAATTTTCACAAATCTAGCAGAATCATACAATCGGAAATACTTCATAAAAATGTCTAGAGGGCGCTATTTATTGCAAATTGCACAATAAATCTCTAAAAATTCATGTTCATGACAAGTCTGATGTGTTTGCAAAGTTTCATGAGTTTTCACACATGTATAGATAAAAAAACAAAGCAGCACTTTACTTGGCAAACAATGCATCGCTATAGCAGCAGCGTGCGACAAAATAAAAAACTTTCGATAACTTTGCATCTTAAACATCTTAAGATGAAACACACCAAGTTTGAAGACGGTCGGATGAACTTTGTACGAGGAGTTCGTTAAAATATGACCCCTGAAAAAGGCCACAAAAAATGGCAACAAATCCCATCGTAAATCAAAATGGCAGACTTCCTGTTTTGTTTAGCACATGGTTCCAAGAGACTTTTTTGTACATCGTGGGCTCTTATGTATGCCTGCAAATTATCATCGCGCTAGGTGAAACGTACAACCGGGAATGCTTCGTTAAAGAGGAGTTTTCTAGCTCAAAATGTGATGCCCGGCCCCTGGGGGACTTCCTGTTGGGTTTAGCACATGGCACCAAGAGACTTTTTTGTACATTGTGGGCTGTTACATATGTCTACAAATTTTTGTAGCTCTAGCTACTTCGTACAACTGGGAATGCTTCATTAAGAAGGATTTTTTTCCTTTGCAAAAAGTGCATGCCACGACAACAGCGTGCGACGAAATAAAGAGCTTTCAATAACTTTTCATCCTCAACATCTTAAGATGAGTCACACCAAGTTTGAAGATGATCGGATAAACTCTGTAGGAGGAGTTCGTTAAAATATGACCGCTATGAAATGGCCCAAAAAATGGCAACACATTCCAAAGTAAATCAAAATGGCGGACGTCCTGTTAGGTTTAGCACATGGTTCAAAAAGAGTTTTTTGTACCTCGAGGGCTGTTATATACCTCTACAAATTTTGGTAACTCTAGGTGAAACGTACAGCCGGGTATGCTTTGTTAAAGAGGAGTTTTTTAGCTCAAAATGTGATGCCCGGCCCCTGGGGGACTTCCTGTTGGGTTTAGCACAGGGCACCAAGAGACTTTTTTGTACATCTTGGGCTGTTACATATGTCTACAAATTTTCGTAGCTCTAGCTGCTTCGTACAAATGGGAATGCTTCTTTAAGGATATTTTTTTTCCTTTAAAAACAGTGCATGCCATGACAACAGCGTGCGACGAAATACAAAGCTTTCAATAACTTTTCATCTTCAACATCTTAAGATGAATCACACCAAGTTTGAAGATGATCGGATAAACACTGTAGGAGGAGTTCGTTAAAATAAGACCCCAATGAAATGGGCAAAAAAATGGCAACACGTTCCAAAATAAATCAAAATGGTGGACTTCCTGTTAGGTTTAGCATATGGTTCAAAAAGAGTTTTTTGTAGGTCATAGCCTGTTACATATGTGTACCAATTTTCGTAGCTCTAGATTAAACGTACAACCGGCAATGCTTCGTGAAGTAAGAATTTTTAAACTCTAAATTTGATGCGCCGCCGCCGTCATATAGTATATCAAAAACTTTTCATTTTTCACAATGATGTTGTCCCAGGTGTTGAGATGGTACATCCCAAGTTTGAAGTCAATCGGGTTAACCGTGTAGGAGAAGCGGGCAAAAGTATGACCCCTGTAAATGTGCAAAAATTGGCAAAAATTGGACATTTAAATACTCATACCTCACTTTCTGTCTATTTTAGGGTACACACTTCAAAGAGGTTTTTGTTCATTGGGATGTGCTACAGGTGCCACACAATTTTCATAGCCGTCGGACAATCGTAGCGGGACAGGGATCCGTTTAACCTATGTAGGGGGCGCTAAGGAGCCATTTTTCTGTTATCATGTATGGCGACTTTAAAATACAAAATTTTTCGCCAGGCCTGATGTGCGTGTAAAGTTTGGTGAGTTTTCGGTCACGTTTAGTGTCTCAAAAATGCGATTGTTTGCGGAGAAGAATAATAAGAATAAGAATAATAATAATAAGAAGAAGAATTCCTACAAAAACAATAGGGCCTCGCAGCGGCACCGCCGCCGCCGCTGCTCGGGCCCTAATAAGAAGAATTCCTACAAAAACAATAGGGCCTCGCAGCGGCACCGCCGCCGCCGCTGCTCGGGCCCTAATAAGAATTCCTTCAGGAACAATAGGGACCTCACAGCGGTCGCTGCTCGGGCCCTAAATAATAAGAATTCCTTGAAAAACAATAGGGACCTCGCAGCGGTCGCTGCTCGGGCCCTAATAATAATAATAATAATTCGAACGAAAAACAATAGGGACCTCGCAGCGTTCGCTGCTCGGGCCCTAATAATAATAATAATAATAATCCGATCGAAAAACAATAGGGACCTCGCAGCGGTAGCTGCTCGGGCCCTAACTAGAGCTGCGAGCAGCTATAAAGGGCCCTCGCAGCCCGGGCCACGTTGGGGTCCTTGCACGTTGGGGTACTTGCACGTTGGGGTACTGGCACGTTGGGGTACTGGCATATTGGAAGCAAAATTTCTTTGAAAATGGCATAATAAACGTTTACATGTAGAATATTTTTTTTTCCAGTGTCTGTCAAGCTCAACGGATTTTGGTGATTGTTAAGACCTGCAAAAATCAGCGTCCTTATTTATTTTTAGGCAATGAGTTGCCCTGATTGGTATTTTTTTGTAAAAGTGTATATACACATCATCGCTCGTTGTACTCATTGCACAATGTTTACTTTTATTGTCCAAAGGGGCAATCAAAAATGAATAAAACAAAATGGAAACGTACATACGTTTGGATCGGTGTGAAGCCAGTGAACAATTTGAGTGGTGGAAACTAAAAGAATATTCATAAATGACTTAGTTATCACACTTAGAATGAGTGTACATTTTTTGTACAAAATACCGTATGTGGGGTATTTTTTCTTTTTTTTTATATAAGCCTCAAGGGCTAGGTGGCGCTGTATTTATAACTGAATGTTGTCATAGAGATACCTTCAGGCCTTGATTATAAGCATACATGTCAAGTGTGGGATTTTTTTTGGAGCATGTATCGGGGAGTTATTAAGCATATCCTTCATTCACGATATTGCTTTTAATGTCCACAGAGGCTATCAAAAATAAATAAAAATATATATATGTTTGGATAAGTCTGATGCCAGTGAACATTTTGAGTGGTGGAAACTAAAAGAATATTCATAAATGACTTAGTTATCACACTTAGAATGAGTTTACATTTTTTGTACAAAATACCGTATGTGGGGTATTTTTTTTTTATGCCTCAAGGGCTAGGTGGCGCTGCATATATAACTGAATGTTGTCATAGAGATAGCTTCAGGCCTTGACGATAAACATACATGTCAAGTTTGGGATTTTTTGGAGCATGTACCGGGGAGTTATTAAGCATATCCTTTTTCAGTGCGAAACACAAATTTTGATGCCCCGCCTTCATCATATAGTATTTCGAAAGGTCAAGATTTTTCCCCCTGTCGTTGGCTCAGGTCTTGACATGGTCCAGGTCAAGTCTTAACTCAGTCAGATGAAACGTGTAGGAGAAGTGGGCAAAAGTCTGCGCCCTGTGAATGTGCAAAAATTGTCAAAAATGGGACATTAAAAAATTCGTAGCTCACTTCCTGTTCATTTTAGCATATGGGTCCAAGAGACTTTTTTGTAGGTCTTGGGCTCCCTCATACACCTAAAAATATTCGTCGTTTTTGCTTAAACGTACAACCGGGGCTGCTTCGTTAAAAACTTCTAGGGGGCGCTATTGAGTCATTTTTGTAAAAATAGCACAATCAACAATAAAATATTGCTCATTTTACCAGGCCAGATGTGTGTGCCAAGTTTCATGAGTTTCTGTGCATGTTTAGACCCTCAAAACTGGCGTTGTTTTCTTGGCTAACAGCGCTTAGCCACACCCACAGCAATTCGCGAAAACTCACAAACTTCGTGTTGTGACATCATGAAGGCCGAAACCCTCATCTGAGCAAATATGAGGTAGGTCCAGTTAACGTGTTTGGAGAAAAACGTAGAAGAAAATTCGTAAGAAAAAAAATTGCCACTAGGTGGCGCTATCAGTTAGATGAAATATAAGTCAGTAGATGTCTTTAGGGCTGGACTCTCATCAAATGTGTGAAATTTTGAGAAGATAGGATCATCTCGGTCAAGTTAATGCAGCTTTTATTTTCACGAAAAATCTTCAGACTTTGCGTCACCGTAGCGGCCACGCCCTTTGGCGAAAAGTTACAATATTCGGTGTGGGGCATGATCAACATCTTAAGGCTTTTCTGACCAATTTTCAAATGGATCCCTTCAACAAGCTCAGCACAGTAGCTAAAAACGTAAAGTATGACATTTATTGTAACCACTAGGTGGCGCTATATGTATAACTGAATTTTATCATATAGATGTTTTCAGGCCGTGACTATTACGTTGCCTGAGAGGTTTGAGATTTTTTGGAGCTTGAACATGGGAGTTATTAAGCATTTGCTCTTTCTGGACAAATGAAATTTTAAAGGCAATATTTGATGCCCCGCCCCCGTCATATAGTATTTCGAAAAGGCAAGATGTTTTGCCCAGCTGTTCTCTTAGGTCTTGAGATGATAAATGCCAAGTTTGAAGTCAATTGGATGAAAAATGTTTGCAAAGGGGGAAAAAGCATGACCACAGTGAATGTGCCAAAATAGGCCAAAATTGGACATTAAAAAATTCATAGCTCACTTCCTGTACATTTTAGCTACATGGTCCCAATAGACTTTTTTGTGCGTCTCGGGGTGCTACACGTGCCTGCCAATTTTCGTTGCTCTAGCTCAAACGTGCCGGGCTTGGTTTTTATTTTTTCTACGCTAGGGGGCGCTATAGAGTCGCGTTGTTATAACGACTTCATAATATCAAATTTTTCGCCGGACCTGAGGAGTGTGCAAAGTTCGGTGAGTTTTCGTGAATATTTAGGTACCCAAAATCGCGATTGTTTGCGGAGAATAAAGAAGAAGAAGAAGAAGAAGAAGAAGAAGAAGAATAACTAGAGCTGCGACCAGCTATAAAGGGCCCTCGCAGCCCGGGCCACGTTGGGGTCCTTGCACGTTGGGGTACTTGCACGTTAGGGTACTGGCACGTTGGGGTACTGGCATATTGGAAGCAAAATTTCTTTGAAAATGGCATAATAAACATTTACATGTAGAATATTTTTTTTGCCAGTGTGTGTCAAGCTCAATGGGTTTTGGTGATTGTTAAGACCTGCAAAAATCAGCGTCTTTATTTATTTTTAGGCAACGAGTTGCCCTGATTGGTATTTTTTGTAAAAGTGTATATATACATCATCGCTCGTTGTACTCATTGCACAATGTTACTTTTATTGTCCAAAGGGGCAATCAAAAATGAATAAAACAAAATGTACATACGTTTGGATCGGTGTGAAGCCAGTTAACAATTTGAGTGGTGGAAACTAAAAGAATATTCATAAATGACTTAGTTATCACACTTAGCATGAGTTTAAATTTTTTGTACAAAATACCGTATGTGTTGTTTTTTTTTATATATATTATGCCTCAAGGGCTAGGTGGCGCTGTATTTATAACTGAATGTTGTCATAGAGATACCTTTAGGCCTTGATTATAAGCATACATGTCAAGTGTGGGATTTTTTTTGGAGCATGTACCGTGGAGTTATTATGCATATCCTTCATTCACGATATTGCTTTTAATGTCCACAGAGGCTATCAAAAATAAATAAAAAAATATATATGTTTGGATAAGTCTGATGCCAGTGAACATTTTGAGTGGTGGAAACTAAAAGAATATTCATAAATGACTTAGTTATCACACTTAGAATGAGTTTACATTTTTTGTACAAAATACCGTATGTGGGGTATTTTTTTTTTATGCCTCAAGGGCTAGGTGACGCTGCATATGTAACTGAATGTTGTCATAGAGATAGCTTCAGGCCTTGACGATAAACATACATGTCAAGTTTGGGATTTTTTGGAGCATGTACCGGGGAGTTATTAAGCATATCCTTTTTCAGTGCGAAACACAAATTTTGATGCCCCGCCTTCATCATATAGTATTTCGAAAAGTCAAGATTTTTCCCCCTGTCGTTGGCTCAGGTCTTGACATGGTCCAGGTCAAGTCTTAACTCAGTCAGATGAAACGTGTAGGAGAAGTGGGCAAAAGTCTGCCCCCTGTGAATGTGCAAAAATCGTAAAAAATGGGACATTCAAAAATTCGTAGCTCACTTCCTGTTCATTTTAGCACATGGGTCCAAGAGACTTTTTTGTAGGTCTTGGGCTCCCTCATACACCTAAAAATTTTCGTAGATCTTGCTTAAACGTACAACCGGGGCTGCTTCATTAAAAATTCCTAGGGGGCGCTATTGAGTCATTTTTGTAAAAATAGCACAATCAACAATAAAATATTGTTCATTTTACCAGGCCAGATGTGTGTGCCAAGTTTCATGAGTTTCTGCGCATGTTTAGACCCTCAAAACTGGCGTTGTTTTCTTGGCGAACAGTGCTTAGCCACGCCCACAGCGATTCGCGAAAACTCACAAACTTCGTGTTGTGACATCATGAAGGCCGAATCCCTCATCTGAGCAAATATGAGGTAGGTCCAGTTAACGTGTTTGGAGAAAAACGTAGAAGAAAATTCGTAAGAAAAAAAATTGCCACTAGGTGGCGCTATCAGTAAGATGAAATAGAAGTTCATAGATGTCTTTAGGGCTGGACTCTCATCAAATGTGTGAAATTTTGAGAAGATAGGATCATCTCGGTCAAGTTAATGCTGCTTTTATTGTCACGAAAAATCTTTAGACTTTGCGGCACCGTAGCGGCCACGCCCTTTGGCGAAAAGTTACAATATTCGGTGTGGGGCATGATCAACATCTTAAGGCTTTTCTGACCAATTTTCAACTGGATCCCTTCAATGAGCTCAGCGCAGTAGCTAAAAACGTAAAGTATGACATTTATTGTTACCACTAGGTGGCGCTATATGTATAGCTGAATTTTATCATATAGATGTTTTCAGGCCGTGACTATTACGTTGCCTGAGAAGTTTGAGATTTTTTGGAGCTTGAACATGGGAGTTATTAAGCATTTGCTCTTTCTGGACAAATGAAATTTTAAAGGCAATATTTGATGCCCCGCCCCCATCATATAGTATTTCGAAAAGGCAAGATTTTTTGCCCAGTTGTTCTCTCAGGTCTTGAGATGATAAATGCCAAGTTTGAAGTTAATTGGCTGAAAAATATTTGCAAAGGGGGAAAAAGTATGACCACAATGAATGTGCCAAAATAGGCCAAAATTGGACATTAAAAAATTCATAGCTCACTTCCTGTACATTTTAGCTACATGGTCCCAATAGACTTTTTTTGTGCGTCTCGGGGTGCTTCACGTGCCTGCCAATTTTCGTTGCTCTAGCTCAAACGTGCCGGGCTTGGTTGTTATTTTTCTACGCTAGGGGGCGCTATAGAGTCGCGCTGTTATGACGACTTCATAATATCAAATTTTTCGCCGGGCCTGAGGAGTGTGCAAAGTTTGGTGAGTTTTCGTGAATGTTTAGGTCCTCAAAAATGCGATCGTTTACGGAGAATAATAATAATAATAATAATAATAATAATAATAATAATAATAATAATAATAATAATAATTCGAACGAAAAACAATAGGGACCTCGCAGCGGTCGCTGCTCGGGCCCTAATAATAATAATAATCATATTTTTTACAAAAACAATAGGGACCTCGCAGCGGTCGCTGCTCTGGCCCTAATAAGAAAAAAAAATACTAAACAATATAACCAATATAGCATCAAGAACATCAGGGAGTGACCAGAAATATTTTCCAGATTATCCTAGTTTAGAATTAAAGTGGGATTTTTTATTTTAATGTACCGTAACCATTTTTCCCAACATTTCTCAAACCAACCATGGTTCTGATTCACAATTGATGTTAATCTTTCCATTTCGTAAATATTTGTTACTATATCCCACCATGTTGACATATCAGGGATATCCGGTGATAACCATTTTTTTGTTATCGTTTTTTTGCTTGCAATCAATAAAGTACCTAGTAAATATTTATCTTTTCTACTCCAATCCTGAAATAGACATCCAAAATACACAGTCTTCATTCCAAATGGAAAGACACAATCAAAAATGTCTTGTAGTGCACCATGAATTTCCTTCCAGTAGTGTCTAATGAGTGGACAGTCCCATAGTATATGAAAATGATTTGCTCGTTGAGCTCCACACTTTCTCCAACACGTAGAAGGGGATCCAACGTAGTGTGTAGTCTGACATGGTGTGATAAAGTACCTTATTAAAGTTTTCCATCCAAATTCTTTCCATTTGTAGGAGTTGGTTGATTTCCACACAAGCTTCCATGTTGTAGTCCATTCCTCTTCTGATATGCTTATTCCCGCGTCTTTCTCCCACTTTGTTCTCACATGTTTAGTTAAATGTGTATTATGACTTGTTAGCCATCTGTACCAGAAGGAAATAAGCTTAGTATTTGTCTTTCCATTGTAAGAATTTCTAAATAGTTGCAATAAATCCTTATTCTTTTGTCTATATAGTGACGTAATTGCAAATATCGATAAAAATCCTGCCTTTCCAAAGAATATTTATGTGCAATTGTCTCAAAACTGACCACTTTCCCATCCTGAATCAATTTACTCAAAGTTGTTATCCCTTTATGAGTCCAGGTTTTAAAACGGGTATCCATTTTGTTTGGTAAAAAATCAGTCATAGGCAAATCATTTTAACATTACAATATCTTTTTTCAAATTATACTCCTTTACTATGCCTTTCCAAATGGTAAGAGTGCATTGCACCCATGGGTTTTCTACTCTGTCTATGTAGTATTGATATATAATAATTCTTCAAAGATGGGAGACCCCATCCTCCCTTCTCTTTTGCTAATTGCAAAGTCTTAAAAGACACCCTCGATTTTTTCCCCTGCCATACATATCTTGATATCATTTTGTCCCATTCGTTAAATTGGTTTAGATCAATCTGTACTGGCAAAGTCTGAAAAAGATAAGTAGTCTTGGTAAGACAACCATTTTGATTGATTCAATCCGTGAATATAATGATAAATAGGGAATTAAATTCCACCGTTTCAAATCTTCATTTATCTTTCTACTCAGTGGAATATAATTATATTCTTAAAGTTTTTTCTGATCTTTCGGGATTATGATGCCCAAATATTTCAAGGATTCAGCTTGCCACCTCTTAGGATATTTAGAAGTTATCTCCACTGGTGGATTGTAATTGTATGAAAGTGTTTGAGTTTTATTTATATTTATCTTATATCCAGATAGCCAGCCGTATTGTTCAAATTGCTGCACAACTTTGGGAAGGGAGATAGTAGGCTGTCCCAAGTAAATCAAAATGTCGTCTGCATAGCAGGCCAACTTGTGTTCCCTGCCACCGACTGTTACACCCTTAATATGCGTGTTTTGTCTTATAGATTGGGCTAAAGGTTCTAGATACAATGCAAATAAAAGTGGTGAGCATGGGCAACCCTGCCGTGTGCCTCTTTCCAGCCCAAAACTGTTTGACAAGTAACCATTAATTTTTATTCTTGCAGTTGGGCCAGTGTATAATCCCTCAATAAGTTGAATGATTGAGTCATTAAACCCAAATTTGTACAGTGTTCTATAAAGAAGGTTCCATCTGACAGAATCAAAAGCTTTTTCAGCGTCAACACTTATAAGTAATGCTTCCATTGTATTCTTTTGTAAATGATTTGTAACATGAAGAGTTCTACGTATATTATCGTGTGTCTGCCGGTTTCTTATAAAGCCCGTTTGGTCATTATTTATCAGCTGTGGTAAAAATTCCTCCATCCGCCTAGCTATTCTAGTGGTGAATAACCTATAATCTGTGTTGAGAATTGAAATTGGTCTATATGAGCTGCACTCAATTTTGTCTTTGCCTTCCTTTGGTATTGCTGTAATAATTGCCTCTTTCCAACTTGGTGGTATTTGTGCCTTCTTCATAACCCAGTTAAATGTTGAAAGTAGTATAGGGCATAGCTCTGTTTTCAATTCCTTATACCACTGAGCTGTATAGCCGTCTGAACCTGGTGAGGTGTTCGACTTTAACCGACCAATGGCCTTCCCAAGTTCAACTTCTGATATATCTGCTGTCAGTTTTCTATTTTGCTCTTCAGTCAGAGTTGGGAGATTCAATGAGTGTAGCAATCTATCAATTTCTTTGTCATTACCTCCCTGGACTTTTGAAAACAATGATTTATAAAATGATTCAAATGCTTTATGAATATCTTGTAATTTATTTTTAATATTTTGTGTCCTGGGGTCTTTAATTTTCGTTACTGTATTTTCAGAAATCTTCTTTTTCAATTTCCATGCTAGTATTTTCTGCGATTTAGATCCACTTTCGTAATATTTTTGTTTAAGGAACATTAATTTTTTCTGTATATTTTGGGTTGTCAAACTATTTATTTCATTCCTGGTCTGCTTAATTTCTTCAAAAATGCTCGGTGTTATAGACTGTTTATGTTCCTTTTCCAATTCTTTTAATTTATTCTGTAATTCTTCCAATGTTCTATTTCTTACCTTTTTTTTTATATGAAGTTATTGCTATAATTTTACCACGTACTACCGCCTTGAGTGCATCCCAAAGCATCGGAGGTGAGACCTCACCATTGTCGTAAATGTCAAGAAAGTCTTGTATTTCTTTTTTAATTTGTTCCTTGAAAATAGTATCTTTAAGCATACTTGAATTTAGTTTCCATGTAGTCATTTTGGGGCACAAATTAAAATCTACTGTTAAATACAAGGGTGCATGATCGCTAACATCTATTGTACCCATGTCACATGACTGAATTCTGTCCATGTTGTTTGAAAAGGTTATGAAATAATCTATCCTTGTGTAAACAGAATGTGGTATTGAGTAATATGTATAGTCCCTCCTCGATGGGTGACAATCCCTCCATATGTCAATTAAGGCCACTTCTTCGAAAAGTGCACATACTGTTTTATGTAAACCGCTGTTGTCTGGAGCCTTCCCATTAGAACTATCAAGTTCTGGTCGCATACGGATGTTCAGGTCTCCACCACATATCAAACAACCATTAGTTTCAGTAACCATAGTGGTTATAATTTTCTGATACAAACTCAAATCGCTACCTGGGGGTACATAAGCATTCATAAACGTAACTAAATTACGATCTATACTGCCTCTAAGTAATATAAATCTCCCCTCTTTGTCTTTCATTTCAAATGTTTTTTCAAAATGTAACTTATTTGAAATGAGAATTGCTACCCCTCGTCTCCGGCCCGACTTGTATGAAGAATAAAACACACTTGTGAATCCCATCCGCTTTAATTTTTCATGCTCACTGTCAGTCAAATGGGTCTCTTGTAAAAACATCACTTGTGCTTGTTCTTTTTTCACCTTGGTTAAGATTCTAAATCTCTTCACCGGATTTGTCAGCCCCTTCACATTGAAAGAAAGAAATTTTACTGGACCATTAACCATAGTTTTTGAGTCAGATATTCAACATGGATCAATATGCAAACAATTGGTCTACTCCCTGAGATGCAAAAAAAACAAAACAGAATAACAAAAACACCACAATGTGTCAACAAAAAATAGATCGAACAAAGGAAAAAGAACAAAAAATGTTCATCCAAGGCAGGGGTATCTTCTAAATGACCTTGAAGTAAGATAGTGAAAACTGTCAATAGGGGAAAGGCCTCTTCTCGCGGGAGAAAAAGGGCCCCCATGAAAGCTCTGTCCGTCACAAGTCATTTGTCTCTCCAATTTTGATCCTCATTTAGTAGAAAAAGAGATGGAAGGAATATTTACCCACATCCTAGCTTTGAACGTCCTTGTTTCCTCCATCTTCAACGGTGGGAGATGTCTGCCTCCTGTAGACCTGAAGTTTTTCCCGGATGGCCTTTTCACGTTTGTCTCCGGCATCGCGTCGCTTTCGCCCTCCTGTTGCCGTCCACGCAGACTGTGCAAGTTGCTCCGTCAGGGTCTCCCTCTTCGTTACCTTGGTAACCGGCAGTCCTCTGGCGATCATGTCAGTGGTTGCCTCCTCCGTCGACTGGTATAGCTTGGTTCCATTTTCACAGAACACCCTTAATTTGTAAGGGTATGAGGTCTGAAATCTGATGTTGTGCCGCTTCAAAACCCCTTTCGCTTCTGCATACTCCTTACGTCTTTGTAGAATGGCCGGAGGATAGTCTTGATCAAAATATATTCTCCTCTCTTCCCAGAGGACTGTTTTTTTAGTCCACGCCTTTCGGAGAACTTCTTCTTTTGTAGTGTAGCGCGCAAAAGCCACAATTATAGAGCGCGGCTTTTCCTCTCCTTTCTCCATTGGCCTGGGTCGAGGGCCCAGCGCTCTGTGTGCTCTTTCGATGCCGAGATTCATACTCGGAGGAATGTCCAGGCTGCTCCGAAGTAATTTCTCCACATAATCCACCATCGTTGATCCACTCTCTGCCCCTTCGCGGACATTGTACAGCCTCAAATTCACTCTTCGAGCTCTACTTTCTTGGTCCACTAGTTTATTTTCTTGTTCGGTCATGACTTTTAGCATCTTGGCTAAAACTTGCTCCACATTTTGGACTCGATCTTCCACGTCGTCAATTCGAGTTTCAGATTCAACAATCCGCTGGTTTACAGCGGTCAGCTCCGCTTTAAAGTCCTGGAAATCTTTACGGAAATCCCGTAGCTCCTCCAAAACAGTCATAATCGGTGTAGTAGCTGGAAGGGTTGGGGCCTTGTTAGCATTTGCACCGGCGTCGCCGCTAGCATCTGGAGCAAGCACGCTTTCTTCGCCCTGCCTTTCTTCATTAACAGGTTTCGAACGTCCATCTCTTTCCCCCATATTCTCCCCGTGTACCTCGCGTTTAGTTTTTTAATATAATTAACAATATACAGCTTTTACGGGTTGATTGAGTTAGATTCGCCGGAGAGCTATCTGTCTAAGCGGCCATACCGTTCGATGACGTCACCGGATCTCTCGGGTTTTGGGATTTTAAAAGGTGAAAGTCCCCTTTCTCGTTTTCTCTCTTTTCTTTAACTTGCTATTCGTTTACCCTAGTTACTCATTATTTGATACTAGCCTTATAGCCTTAGTAAGTTTTGTTTTGGAATTTCACGTCTTCTTGCGTCTTTCCCAGGCCCGTGCCGCTTTTGGGATCCGAGTCCATCAGTTAGCTAACACAGTACCTAGTCAGACAAACACTGTTAACTGAATACACATAGATGCACCCTGAACACACACAGATGTACCCTGCATACACATAACCCTGCAGATGGTAGGGAAAAGTTGCAACAGTGGTATGTCTTGGGTGTTGCAGCAGAGCATGACTGGGACTCCTGCTGTCTGATCATGGCCTTGATCCTGGCCACGCATCATCTGGACCTGTCCACCTGGACATCCTGAAGATTCATCCCTCTTGACGAAGGGGGATCTGTAACGACTATGGCGCAGTTCACCCTCTATTTTTTTTATTTTTCCTTCTTCCAAAGTAAATTCTATGCAGCTCTACCACATTCTACAGCTCAGGAAGGGCCTAATCTTGATTAGGTATGTGGTTGATCAGTCAACTACAAACAAAGGTCTTTTGAAGCAACTTAACAGATCACATAGGAATGTAAGCATTTGCAAAAGATTTCCTGTTTAAGCCAGAACCACCAGGGTACGATAGTTCTTTTGTGACTTGGGAGATACACCTAGCTGAACACAAGAAAGTTTATGACCTGGTTATCAACTACAAAGTGGCCTAGAGGCTGACTTGGCATGAGTCAGTATCCAGAGCCACTCCTCTAACATCTAGATGGAGCAAGAGTGCCGTCAAATGGTGAAACTCAGAACTATCCTTAGGGACATTTATATTAAGAAAACTAGATTTTACACATTTATACAATGACAATAAGTGCCACCAGAGCAGGCGCTCACCACCGCGCGCCACAGCGGAGCAGGTGACCTCACCTCCAACGCTGACTGACCCCAAAGAGACTCTTTGCTTTGTTTTTTCCTTTTTATTTTTTTTATCTTTGTTTTTCTTCCCTCTCGGTGACTGCCCGACGCTGAAGAGTTCCGCGGCCCTGTGGTACCCTTGCAGCGTGCAGCAAGACTCCCACGCACCGGCTGTGCGTCAAAACCGCACCGCATCTCACCCTCTATTCACTGGCGTCCCACAGCGGTACAAGCTCCTCCAATGGCTGCCTTTGCTGGACGCAGGCACGCAACGGACCCGAGTTCCAACTACCTGGGGTTGGACAGCCGAGACCCGATCGTCTCCTCGCATCTGGCCAAAGCGACCCAGCGAACCAACCACCTCGGAGAAAGATCTCGCCGACCAATCGGGAGTCGAGCCGCGCTAACCACGCCAGCCCCCGAGTGGCACCGACTGGCCCACCTGTGGAATACCTTTTGTTGATTTTTTTTTGCCTTTTTGAACAAATATTGAGTATTTTTTTTCCCCCTTTTTCTTCAAAGACTTCCCTTTTCTGCTCACTTGCCACGAGAGCAGACACTCGCCACACCGGAGCAGGTGCGCTCAACTTCAACGCTGACCCGCAAAGAGACTCTTTTACTTCCTTTGCCCCTTTTTTTTCTTTGCCATCGGTGACTGCCCGCCATCAACGAGTTCTGCGGCCCCGTGGTACACTTGCATCGTACCGCTGGACTCAAGGTTGTGCACCCAAGCCGCACCGCATCTCACCTGCTATTCGGTGGCGCCCCACCGCGATGCAAGCTCACCTCCAACGGCTGGCCTTCTCCGGACGCAGGCACACAGCGAACCGAGCTCCAACACCTGGAGTCTAGGGCGGTCCAGCGGAACCAACCACGCCGGAGAAAGATCTCGCCGACCAATCAAGGGACGAGCCGCGCAACTACGTCAGCCCCCCAAGCAGCCCTCTTACTCACCTGTGGAATAGCCCCTTTTTGATTTTTCTTGCCTTTTTGAACGAACATTGACTATTTTTTTCCCCCTTTTCCAAAGACCTCCCGTTTCTGCTCGTTCGACGCAGCACTCAACTCGTATGTGCACGTTTTATCCCCAATTCGGCATATCACTGTGTGCAACTTACATTTGAAACATATCACATATCTGGCAAGTTAAATTTCTCTTTTCCTGTTTCCTTACTCGTTCGTATTCCTTCCCTGTTTTTTCTTAGCTTTCTTTTATTTCCCTTCTTCTGACGGTAGAATAGTTAGATAGGCAGTGTTTTGATACTGTAGTGTAACAATCGTGAATAAATGCATCTTTTATTAACTCTATTCCGCCTAAGTCATCTGTGTTTTCAAGTGGATTATTAGTCTTTTGTTAGTACAACCACTGAATATTGAGTGTAGTGACTTTAGATTATGAATGATTGATGAAGAACGTTTTTTGGTCGTTGTTTGCTCCTGTTAACCAAAGCAAACCAACGTGGTGCCCCTAGAGGTTATCGAGGTAATTACAATTTACCTCTGTAACGTCCAGATTATTAATTCATCAAAAGACGACCCAATTATCGCTACATGAATGACTGATAAAGAAAGGATTTTTTCGTTGTTTGCTCCTATTAACTAAACAAAGCTAACGTGGTGCCCCTAGAGGTTACTGAGATAATTACAATTTACCTCAGTACCATCCCAATTATTGATTTGTCAAAAAGACGACCCATTTTCGCTACAAAGATGATCTTATAAGATTATCTTTATGATGTGTTAAGAGTGGATTTGTCCCGATAATCGGGTCCAAAACCAGTCGGGGCCGACAATCTTAAATAATGAACATGTTCAATATTTACGACAAAAATCTTAACGTCGGCGGGGACGCCGGAGTGCGCCTGTGCCACCAACTGTGACGTCAAACGGAATGTAGCCAATCAAGAGGCGCCCTGACTGAAAAAGACGGAAGTGCGCATGTACAAAAACAACAAGCTTGTTTCAGTTGTTCATTTTTTTTTCCCCTTCCGGTTTTGATTAGATGACGTATAATCATGTGAGAGGTCTCTCATGGAGGACTGGAACCTTGACCAGTGTTGAGATGATAATCTTTATGTTCTCACATACAATACCTCACATACAATACGAGCAAAGCTGTTAAATGGCCAATTTTTAATCTTTGTGTGTGGCATCTGACAAAGATTAAAAAAAATGTAAGATTTGAAAAATCATTATATGTGTACCAGGCTTTAGGCAGTCCTCTTTGTAAATCTTGCTGGAACGGTACCAAACCAAAGTTCCAAAGTCATCATCTTGTCCAATGCAGATTCCTGACTCATCACTGAAGATAACCTTCATCCAGTCATCCACAGTCCATGATTGCTCTCCTTAGCCCATTGCAGTCTTGTTCGTTTTTGTTTAAGTGTCAATGATGGTTTCCTTTTTTTAAGCGATTTTGCACAGTTCTGTCACAGCTTCCTCCCATTTCTTCTTCATTTGTCTTGTTGTGCATTTTCTGTTTTCAAGACAAATGACCTTTAGTTCTTTGTCTTGACGCTTAGATGTCTTCCTTGGTCTACCAGTACGCTTGACTTTAACAACCTTCCCATGCTGGTTGTACTTGGTCCAGATCTTCGACACAGCTGACTGTAAACAGCCCACATCTTTGGCAACCATACGTGTAGAGTTTCCTTCTTCAAGAAGTTTGATAATCCTCTCTTTGGTCTCAAGAGACATCTCCCTTGTTGGAGCCATGATTCTTGCCAATCCACTTGGTCCGGCAGCCCTCCAAGGTGTGATAACTGCACTGTTTTAACTGCTGACTAATGAGCAGATGTAAATTGAGGCAGGTGCCCAATTAAGGAAAGGAAATTGACTGGGTGTGTCCTTATTTTCTGCTCAAAATTGAGTGATTCCATATTTGTTTCCTCAGAATGGTGTGATTCCATATGAATTTCTCTGCACTTGCTCTATAAAACATTTACTGACAGCACAATGTTTTTTCTTCATTTCTTTTAGTGTTTCTGAAAGCCAAGATGTTGCACTTTGGAATGACCTTACAACTGTTTCATGCTTTTTATCTGAGTTTGATCTACAGAATAAAACGTCTGCGTGAGTGCTCGTCCAAGACTGGTGATTCCATACTTTTTGCTAGGGGTTGTATAGCACATGAAAAATAGCTGTTGTCCTGGTACAGCAAAGGATTTTAACAACTTACTTCTGATGAGGCACATGAAAACTTCTCAGAGATCATGAAGGGCACTCCATCCATTGCTGAAAGATACAGATAAATACATTCCATATGTGACCGGCTCTGGCAAAAGGGCCCTCGTGTAAAAAAAAATAATAAAAATAAATCAAAATTGAGATGTTCATATCATAGTATGGCGACACAGTAGGGCGTACCTCAAAAATTGACAAAGTTACAACAATCTTAATGTTGCCAGGTTGAAATCTCTAGTTTTGAGAAAAACTGGTTTAAAATTTTGGTCCATGTATCTTTCAAATGTCCAGAGAAACCAGGACATTAGGAAAAAGATATTGACTTGAAATTTTTTAGGAACTGCTGACTGGAAAGTCGATTCCAATAAGCCTTTCCACTCCTCATCCTCTTCAATGCCCTTCTCACTTCATCCATACTAATCTTTGCCACTTCCTGGTCCACAACAGTCAACCCCTTCTACTCTTCGTTCTCTCTCATTTTCCTCATTCATCAACTCTTCAATGTACTCTTTCCATCTTCCCCATCACACTACTGGCATCTTGTCAACACTCTTCCATCCCTATCCTTTATTACCCTAACCTGCTGCACGTCCTTCCCATCTCTGTCTCTTTGCCTTGCCAACCTGTATAGATCAGTCTCTCCCTCCTTACTGTCCAACCGAGCATACAAGTCATCATCAGCCCCTTGTTTGGCCTTTGCCACTTCTACTTTCACCTTACGCTGTATTTCCCTGTACTCCTGTCTATTTTCTTCAGTCCTCTCAGTGTCCCATTTCTTCTAAGCTAACCTCTTTCTCTGGATCCACTTCTGCACCTCCTGATTGCACCACCAAGTCTCCTTATCCTTTCCTTCCAGATGACACACTGTCCTACCTGTCTGCCTGATCACATTTGCTGTAGTTGTCCAGTCATGTGGGAGCACATTCTGACCATCCAGAGCTTTTCTCAACTCCTTCCTGAAAGTCAAACAACACTCTTCCTTTTTCAGCTTCCACCATTTCGTCCTCTGCTCTGCCTTTGCCCTCGTTGTCTTCCTCACCACCAGAGTCATCCGACACACAACCTGGCTACACTCTCACCTACCAGTACTTTGCAGTGGCTGATCTCCTTCTAATTACCTTCAAATCCTCTTCTGGAAGAAAGTATTCACAACAGCCATTTCCATCCTTTTTGTAAAATCAACCACCAGCTGTCCTGCGTTCCTCACCTGGATACCAAACCTGCCCATCCCCTCCTCATCTCCTCTGTTTCCTGCACATGTCCATTGAATTCTGCACCAATGACAACTCTCTCACTTCTAGGGATGCTCTGCATCATTTCATCAAGTTCCAACAAAAAGTTCTCCTTCTCTCCAGCTCACATCCAACCTGTGGCGCATACCCACTAACAACGTTGATCATAACACCTTCGATTCCTAGTTTCAGGCTCATGACCCTATCTGACACTCTTTTTACCTCCAGGACGTTCTGAACAAACTCCTCCTTTACGATAATGCCTACTCCATTTCTCTTCCTATTTAGACCATGATAGAACAATTTGAAACCAGCGCCTAAACTTCTAGCTTTGCTCCCTTTCCACCTGGTTTCCTGAACGCACAGTATGTCCACCTTCTTCCTCTGCATCATGTCAACCAGCTCTCTACCTTTTCCTGTCATACTTCCAACATTCAAAGTTCCTACTCTAAGTCCTAGACTCGTGGTGTTCCTCTTCTCTTTCTTCCTACGAACACACCTTCCTCCTCTCCTTCTTCGACCAACAGTAGTCCAATTTCCACCAGCCCCCTGTAGGTCAACAGCACCGATGGCGGGCGTTGTTAACCCAGGCCACGAAGTATGGAAGTCATATATTTGTTTGGTTTGGCCAAAGTTTTAAGTCGGATGCCTTTCCTGACACAACCCTCTGTGTGTGTGTGTATGTATATATATATGTGTGTATATATATATATATGTATATATATATATATATATATATATATATATGTGTGTGTATATATATATATATGTGTGTATATATATATATATATATATATATGTGTGTATATATATATATATATATATATATGTGTGTATATATATATATATATATATATATATATATATATATATATATATATATATATATATATATATATATATATGTGTGTATATATATATATATATATATATATATATATATATATATATATATATATATATATATATTAGGGGTGGGAATCTCTGACATGAGGCCGATTCGCTATGTATCTCAATACACAGGTTGCGATTCGATTGAAAAACGATTATCTTTCAGAACAGAACGGTTCGATACGGTTCGATTAAGTTTGGGAACGATACAATTTTCGATTCGATACGATTAATTTCAATATTCAAAACTTATAGTGACATTTGTTGTTTGTAAACATTAATCTTAAACACCACAAATTTTTACAGTATCTACAAATGTGTTAAAAAAGAACAACAACAATGTCTTCTATATTTTTATATATTGAATCAATTATTTAAATGGACCGGAACAAAGGGCTGGGCGATATGACTGAAAAATGTATCAGTTTAAATATTTATTAGTCGTTTTTGACAGTTATAATTGTTTTTTGTTTGTTTTTTTTAATTCAAAATCAGGATCAGGCTGATAATTCAATTTGAAATATAAATATTTAACCTTTAAAAAGACACCAACACAATTAAACAGAATATGTCCACATTGTGAAGTATTTCAGAAACATAAATTTAAGACATGAAATAAACCTACCGTCCAGCCAAAAGAAATATGAAGCCACCTTATGGAACAATAAATCTATCAAACACATTTTAACCACTTAATATATCCAAAAATATTTCCAAAAGTGCCCTTCCTTTTTTATCAACAATTTTTGTTTTTAACAATTTTTGTTTTTCTTTGCCATCACATTAATTTTTGGTTAATGTATGACATCTTTTTTTGTTTTTTTAATCTGAGACACGATGATGACCACAGAATCTCTACTGTTTGTTTTGTTTTTTGGGCTGTCGTTCATTTTGAGTTTGATGACGTAATCGCGGGCACGTCTCAGTTCTCCTATCTGCTGCTCATGCTAGTTGAATACGTTGACAGGCAGCCACAAACTGAGAACTTGCAGTGTGCTTTTAGCTTAGCTGGTGTGTTGGCTGTGGGACATACCTGCGTTTGAATCCATGCATTGGATCGTCACGGGAGTTTTGGCTCGCGCGCAGTACCAACGCCGGCCCGGGACATACAAGTGCACCGAGAGGACTCGATAGCCATGGGAAATACCGAGATGTACGGCACCGGCTTCTTATAACTGTCTCCATTTGTATGTTGTCACTCGTTGTGCGCGACTGCGCGCATGCCGTGTCGTGAGCACGGCGTTGACGGTAGGCGGCCCCCACTCCACCCCAAAAAAGGTGCGTAACGTCTTTGCATTATGTTTACAACATCCGGGGAATGAAGTGTCTCTGAGCGCTACTTTGCTAGCTCTCTGTAAACACGGAAGTAGCTTGAATAGTGATGCTACTGAAATGTAAACAAAACAAGTAGAGCACGGGTGCAGAACTCTTGCTATTGTTATGAAAACCATAAAGCCTCACTCGCAACCGATTCACAGCAACGCGATATCCGGTCCACAGCTTTACAAGCAATGTATCTAAGGATTCCCGGCGGATTTTGTATCGGTTGACAAGTTTGCTACCGATACGGCCGTTTAGCTCCCCTTGACGACCGATGGTTCGGTTGAATCGTTTTTTTGTCCCACCCCTAATATATATATATATATATATATATATATATATATAACTTGGTGCTCGGTGCTAACGGCGAACCGAGTGCGTTCTTTCAAAGAAAGGCACGGGTGGTAGTGTTGAGACACAGTCCAAATAGCTCCTCCACGATACATTCTGCCCCTTAAACACTGTGTGTTTCAGCTCCAGTGCATTTCTATTGGGTAGTTTTGATGTGGACGTTTCTACTGTGTGGTGACTGGAATTCCCTGAGTAGAGACTTTCCAGATAAGGAGCATTCTTTAAACCAGCGTTAAAAAAATTAGTGCCGTTACAGGCAAGTTAACGAGATAATAACGCGATAATTTTGACACCCAGAATATTATATATATATATATATATATATATATATATATATATACATATATATATATATATATATATATATAATTACTAATTGGCGAATTACAGATCATCATCAAAATTTCTCCCTGCCATATCGCACTCAGCATCGACATGACTAAATCAAAATGGTATAAGACTTTCAATCACATTTAGCAGGAGCAACACCACTATAAAGCCCAATTCACATTGACTGCGGAACGGCTGCGGGGTGTTCTTCGTGGCAGTACGGACGCCGCAAGGATAGAACAAATTCAAGTCTATGTGTCAATTCACACCAGCTTTGGTGCGGTGCGTCTGCAATGCGGAACGACTGCAGCGATGCGGAAGGTTTCTGCAAGCGTACTATTTCTTCTCGACGCCGCAAGCGGATTTTAATGAAGCTGAAGAAATTACACGAGCCGGACAGGAAATCGAGCGTCTCGCATTAAGGTAAATCCGGTGTATTTCAAAATAAAACCGTTTGCGAACTCGATTTTTGGGGAGGGAAGCTAGCTCGCTGCATAGCATGACATCAGTCGGACATTTAAGACAAAAAATGAGCTCCGAATAAATTAAACACAACAAAATGACACTATTTAAACACAAAACGTACTTACCCATGGAGAACAGCCATGGTAGAAGTCCCAGAAATAATGTCCAAAAAACATATCGATGTGACAACAGGCAAGCGTGGCTATTGTTTACAAATAGAACTATACACTGCTGTTATCAGGTGAACGCAACTCTCCAGCTTGAACCCCACGTGATCGTGTGGTCTATCGGGAGCAGATTTAGATTTGACAACAGGCCAGCGTGTCTATTGTTTACAAATAGGACTCTATAGACACGGTTGTTATTGGGTGAACTCAACTCGCCAGCGTGAAACCCACGTGATCTCGTGGTCTGTCGGGAGTAGATTTCCGGACACGCAACGTGCGCAGTGTGAATTGCAGTCCTTGCGGCGTCCGTACGGCCGCCATACGGAAAACGCACAGCAGCAGTTCCGCAGTCAGTGTGAATTGGGCTTAATGCTTCCCCACAAGTGAATTCCCCAGTTATTAAGCTTTTGCAGTAGTTAATGTAGAAAAATGACAAATAATATACATAGTCCAGCCCAAAAAGATTGGTTTAAAAAAAAAAAAATAAAAAAAATGAGAGCGATATTGAATATCAAACCAGAGATTGCGTAGAGGCTGGAGTTTTGGTTTTCATAATCTGGTCGAGTAGCGGTTTTCCCTCTGAAACTGGCAGGGAGGGTCATGGAAAAATGCCTGTGGGCAAAATGAAAAAAAGATAATAGATAAATTTAAAAAATGAAATATATTTATTAACTCTGTGGTAGTGACCAAAACACAATTATGTCATTTAGATACAGAAGTAGGGAATTTTTCGGCCTTTCAAGTCAACATACATTTGAACAATGCTCCAAGTTTCCGAACAATCGTATACACTAGGGGTGTGAATTGCCTAGTACCTGACGATTCGATTCGTATCACGATTCACAGGTCACGATTCGATTCGATACCGATTAATCCCGATACGAATTTATAAGTCGATTGTTGCGATTTTTTTTCATTCAAATTTAGAAAATACTAATCGGTAAGCTTGTAGAGTGTAAGATTTATATGAAAATGTATTATTTATTTATCTGAAATTTCAGTCTTATAGAGGTTGTAATTTGTTTCATGTTTGAACAGCATTGAAATAAAATATTAAGGCTTAATGTTCCGTTCATATAACATTCTTCCATGCTTAAGGTGTGAATCCTAAATTTTTTTTAAAAAAAATCGATTTTGCCGATTATTGAATCGATTCGAGAATCGCGCGATGTAGTATCGCGATATATCGCCGAATCGATTTTTTTTAACACCCCTAGTATACACACACACACACACACACACACACAGTATATATATATATACTGTGTATACACACACATATACATATATATATATATATATATATATATATATATATATATATATATATATTAGGGGTGTTAAAAAATCGATTCGGCGATATATCGCGATACTACATCGCGCGATTCTCGAATCGATTCAATAATCGGCAAAATCGATTTTTTTATTTTTATTTTTTTTATTTTATTTTTTATTTTTTTAGGATTCACACCTTAAGCATGGAAGAATGTTATATGAACGGAACATTAAGCCTTAATATTTTATTTCAATGCTGTTCAAACATGAAACAAATTACAACCTCTATAAGACTGAAATTTCAGATAAATAAATAATACATTTTCATATAAATCTTACACTCTACAAGCTTACTGATTAGTATTTTCTAAATTTGAATGAAAAAAAATCGCAACAATCGACTTATAAATTCGTATCGGGATTAATCGGTATCGAATCGAATCGTGACCTGTGAATCGTGATACGAATCGAATCGTCAGGTACTAGGCAATTCACACCCCTAATAATATATATATATATATATATATATATATACACACACACACAGTATACCCACATGGTTACAAAACCAAAATCTTACACCAACGCCAGAAATCTCTGAATTCCAACAGATTAGGGAGAACAAACTCTTTCCCTGAAATGTGCAATAGTTTTCTTCAGTTTTTTATTGATAAGATTGGCAAAAGTTGAGCTCTCACCACCAACAACATCTTCATCACCTCTGACCCCTCCGTTCAGCTCCCTTGCTCGGTAGCGCTAAATTCATTTGAAGCCATTTCCTTTAACTCTTTAGAAGATGTTGTCCACCATCCGGCTACCCATACGATTCTGTTCCCCCTCATTTCTTCAGAGTATCGTTAAATCAGTTTTGGCTCTTATTAAGAGTAGCCTGTCTTCTGGCGTAGTCCCCAAACAATTTAAACATGCTGTGGTGCAACCACTGCTGAAGAAACCCGGTCTAGACCAATGTGTGCTGTCAAATTTTAGGCCAATTTCTAAGATGCCTTTCATCTAAAAAATTCTGGAAAAAGTTGTACACGTGCAACAAATTCTTGGACGAAAATAACTTGGAGGTTTTCCAGTCAGGTTTTAAGAAAATGCATAGCACAGAGTCAGTCTTGTTAGTTGTGTTTTAATGACATCCTCCTGGCAATTGACACCAGAGACTATGTATGTCTTGTTCTGTTAGATCTGACTGCAACTTTTGATCCAGTGGACCACAATATTCTGTTGGCTCGTTTACAGCACCAGGTGGGCATTGGTGGTAGTGCTCTTGATTGGTTTTAGATCTTACTTGTCTGATAGAACATTCTGTGTTAACCTTGGATGCTCCGAGTCCTGCACTAAACCACTGTCATATGGTGTTCCACAAGGTTCTATCCTGGGGCCCTTACTGTTTTCACTATACTTACTGCCCTTGGGATCCATCATAAGAAAAATTAGATTTTTTTTTCATTGCTATGCGGATGTCAGATCTATGTCCCGCTTAGTAAAAAGGACGCTTTCTCATTGAGGCTACTTTTGTCCTGTCTGGAAGAAATCAAAGCCTAGATGGCTTTAAATTTCTTGAACTTCAACGAGAGGAAAACAGAAGTTATGGTCTTTTGGTCCCAGTGGCCCTTCTCATCCTGCTGACTTGGGCCAACAGTCTCAAACTTGTCAAGATGGACAGTGATTTTAAACTGGACTAGCAAATCGCTGCTGTTGTCAAATCCATCTTTTTTCATCTTAGGCAGCTGGCTAAGGTAAAGAATCTCCTATCTCAGCAGCACTTAGAAACAGTAATCCATGCATTTCTTACATCTCTGCTGGATTACTGTGATGCACTTTGGAATCAGCAAGTCCTCCCTCAACCATCTCCAGCTTGGCCAAAATGCTGCTGCTCGTCCCCTATCCTGGCCTCTCTTCACTGGCTCCCCGTAAGATTTAGAGTGCATTTTAAGATTCTTTTATTTGTTTTTAAGTCTCTAAATGGTCTTGCCCCACCTTACCTCGCTGAGCTCTTGCACCCCTACGCACCTTCTCGGTGCCTCATGTCAGCAGACCAGACACAAATGGAGGTACGGAGGACAAAGCGGAGGCTTACAGGGGATCGAGCCTTTGCAGTTGCCGGTCCTTTCTTTTGGAACGACCTTCCACAAAATATTAGGCAATCCCCCTCTTTATCTACTTTTAAAACCTGTCTTAAAACCCATCTGTATTCTTTGGCATTTGGCGCACTGAGACTTAACGTTGTTGCTGTTTTGTGGTGTGTGCTGTGTTTTGGTGTGATGAATATGATGTTCATTCTATTTATTTATCTATCTATTTATTTATTCACTAGCCTACTTCTTATTAATTTACTGATGTAAAATTTATTTACTTGTTTTCAAAAAATAATTGCATACTCACTTAAAATGTTTGCAATTGCTCTTGTTAGGGCCCGAGCAGCGACCGCTGCGAGGTCCCTCTTGTTTTTGTAAGAATTATTATTATTCTTCTTCTTCTTCTTCTCCGTAAACGATCGCATTTTTGAGGGCCTAAACATTTACGAAAACTCACCAAACTTTGCAGTCTCTTCGGGCCCGGCGAAAAATTTGATATTATGTAGTTGTCATAACAACGCGACTCTATAGCGCCACCTAGCGTAGAAAAATAAAAACCAATCCCGGCCCGTTTGAGCTAGAGCTACGAAAATTGGCAGGCACGTGTAGCACTACGAGACGCACAAAAAAGTCAGTGGAAGCCATTTCCTAAAATGTACAGGAAGTGAGCTATGAATTTTTTAATGTCCAATTTTGGCCTATTTTGGCACATTCACTGTGGTCATGCTTTTTCCCCCTATGCAAACATTTTTCATCCCATTGACTTTAAACTTGGCATTTATCATCTCAAGACTTAAGAGAAAAACTAGGCAAAAAATCTTGCGTTTTCGAAATACTATATGACGGGGGCGGGGCATCAAATATTGCCTTTAAAATTTCATTTGTCCAGAAAGAGCAAATGCTGAATAACTCCCATGTACAAGCTCCAAAAAATCTCAAACTTCTCAGGCAACGTAATAGTCACGGCCTGAAAACACCTATATGAAAAAATTCAGTTATACATATAGCGCCACCTAGTGGTTACAATAAATGTCATACTTTACGTTTTTAGCTACTGTGCTGAGCTCGTTGAAGGGATCCAGTTGAAAATTGGTCAGAAAAGCCTTAAGATGTTGATGATGCCCCACACCGAATATTGTAACTTTTCGCCAAAGGGCGTGGCCGCTACGGTGACGCAAAGTCTGAAGATTTTTCGTGACAATAAAAGCTGCATGAACTTGACCGAGATGATCCTATCTTCTCAAAATTTCACACATTTGATGAGAGTCCAGCCCTAAATACATCTACGAACTTATATTTCATCTAACTGATAGCGCCACCTAGTGGCAATTTTTTTTCTTACGAATTTTCTTGTACATTTTTCTCCAAACACGTTAACTGGACCAACCTCATATTTGCTCAGATGGGGGTTTCGGCCTTCATGATGTCACAACACGAAGTTTGTGAGTTTTCGCGAATCGCTGTGGGCGTGGCTAAGCACTGTTCGCCAAGAAAACAACGCTAGTTTTGATAGTCTAAACATGCGCAGAAACTCATGAAACTTGGCACACACATCTGGCCTGGCAAAATGAGCAATATTTTATCATGTATTGTCCTATTTTTACAAAAATGACTCAATAGCGCCCCCTAGAAATCTTTAACGAAGCAGCCCCGATTGTACGTTTAAGCAAGATCTACGAAAATTTTTAGGTGTATGAGGGAGTCCAAGACCTACAAAAAAGTCTCTTGGACCCATGTGCTAAAATGAACAGGAAGTGAGCTATGAATTTTTGAATGTCCCATTTTTGACGATTTTTGCACATTTTCAGGGGGCATACTTTTGCCCACTTCTCCTACACATTTCATCCGACTGACTTTAGACTTGACCTGGACCATGTCAAGACCTGAGCCAACTACAGGCAGAAAAATCTTGACTTTTGGAAATACTATATGATGAGGGCGGGGCATCAAATTTTGTGTTTCGCACTGAAAAAGGATATGCTTAATAACTCCCCGGTACATGCTCCAAAAAATCCCAAACTTGACATGTATGTTTATAGTCAAAGCCTGAAGGTATCTCTATGACAAAATTCAGTTATATATGCAGCGCCACCTAGCCCTTCAGGCGTGAAAAAAAAATACCCCACATACGGTATTTTGTACAAAAAATGTCAACTCATTCTAAGTGTGATAACTCCCATGTTCAAGCTCCAAAAAATCTCAAACTTCTCAGGCAACGTAATAGTCACGGCCTGAAAGCATCTATATGATAAAATTCAGTTATACATATAGCGCCACCTAGTGGTAACAATAAATGTCATACTTTACGTTTTTAGCTACTGTGCCGAGCTCGTTGAAGGGATCCAGTTGAAAATTGGTCAGAAAAGCCTTAAGATGTTGATGATGCCCCACACCGAATATTGTAACTTTTCGCCAAAGGGCGTGGCCGCTACGGTGACGCAAAGTCTGAAGATTTTTCGTGACAATAAAAGCTGCATGAACTTGACCGAGATGATCCTATCTTCTCAAAATTTCACACATTTGATGAGAGTCCAGCCCTAAATACATCTACGAACTTATATTTCATCTAACTGATAGCGCCACCTAGTGGCAATTTTTTTTCTTACGAATTTTCTTGTACATTTTTCTCCAAACACGTTAACTGGACCAACCTCATATTTGCTCAGATGGGGGTTTCGGCCTTCATGATGTCACAACACGAAGTTTGTGAGTTTTCGCGAATCGCTGTGGGCGTGGCTAAGCACTGTTCGCCAAGAAAACAACGCTAGTTTTGATGGTCTAAACATGCGCAGAAACTCATGAAACTTGGCACACACATCTGGCCTGGCAAAATGAGCAATATTTTATCATGTATTGTCCTATTTTTACAAAAATGACTCAATAGCGCCCCCTAGAAATCTTTAACGAAGCAGCCCCGATTGTACGTTTAAGCAAGATCTACGAAAATTTTTAGGTGTATGAGGGAGTCCAAGACCTACAAAAAAGTCTCTTGGACCCATGTGCTAAAATGAACAGGAAGTGAGCTATGAATTTTTGAATGTCCCATTTTTGACGATTTTTGCACATTTTCAGGGGGCATACTTTTGCCCACTTCTCCTACACATTTCATCCGACTGACTTTAGACTTGACCTGGACCATGTCAAGACCTGAGCCAACTACAGGCAGAAAAATCTTGACTTTTGGAAATACTATATGATGAGGGCGGGGCATCAAATTTTGTGTTTCGCACTGAAAAAGGATATGCTTAATAACTCCCCGGTACATGCTCCAAAAAATCCCAAACTTGACATGTATGTTTATAGTCAAAGCCTGAAGGTATCTCTATGACAAAATTCAGTTATATATGCAGCGCCACCTAGCCCTTCAGGCGTGAAAAAAAAATACCCCACATACGGTATTTTGTACAAAAAATGTCAACTCATTCTAAGTGTGATAACTCCCATGTTCAAGCTCCAAAAAATCTCAAACTTCTCAGGCAACGTAATAGTCACGGCCTGAAAGCATCTATATGATAAAATTCAGTTATACATATAGCGCCACCTAGTGGTAACAATAAATGTCATACTTTACGTTTTTAGCTACTGTGCCGAGCTCGTTGAAGGGATCCAGTTGAAAATTGGTCAGAAAAGCCTTAAGATGTTGATCATGCCCCACACCGAATATTGTAACTTTTCGCCAAAGGGCGTGGCCGCTACGGTGACGCAAAGTCCGAAAATTTTTCGTGACAATAAAAGCTGCATGAACTTGACCGAGATGATCCTATCTTCTCAAAATTTCACACATTTGATGAGAGTCCAGCCCTTAAGACATCTACGAACTTATATTTCATCTTACTGATAGCGCCACCTAGTGGCAATTTTTTTTCTTACGAATTTTCTTGTACATTTTTCTCCAAACACGTTAACTGGACCAACCTCATATTTGCTCAGATGAGGGTTTCGGCCTTCATGATGTCACAACACGAAGTTTGTGAGTTTTCGCGAATCGCTGTGGGCGTGGCTAAGCACTGTTCGCCAAGAAAACAACGCCAGTTTTGAGGGTCTAAACATGCGCAGAAACTCATGAAACTTGGCACACACATCTGGCCTGGTAAAATGAACAATATTTTATTGTTGATTGTACTATTTTTACAAAAATGACTCAATAGCGCCCCCTAGAAATTTTTAACGAAGCAGCCCCGATTCTACGTTTAAGCAAGATCTACGAAAATTTTTACGTGTATGAGGGAGCCAAAGACCTACAAAAAAGTCTCTTGGACCCATATGCTAAAATGAACAGGAAGTGAGGTACGAATTTTTGAATGTCCCATTTTTGACGATTTTTGCACATTTTCAGGGGGCATACTTTTGCCCACTTCTCCTACATGTTTTATCCGACTGACTTATGACTTGACCTGGACCATGTCAAGACCTGAGCCAACAACAGACGGAAAAATCTTGACTTTTGGAAATACTATATGATGAGCGCGGGGCATCAAAATTTGTGTTTCGCACTGAAAAAGGATATGCTTAATAACTCCCCGATACATGCTCCAAAAAATCCCAAACTTGACATGTATGTTTATCGTCAAGGCCTGAAGGTATCTCTATGACAACATTCAGTTATATATGCAGCGCCACCTCGCCCTTGAGGCAAAACAAAAAAATACCCCACATACGGTATTTTGTACAAAAAATGTAAACTCATTCTAAGTGTGATAACTAAGTCATTTATGAATATTCTTTTACTTTCCACCACTCAAAATGTTCACTGGCATTAGACTTATCCAAACATGTACTTTTTTATTTATTTTTGATAGCCTCTAATGGACATTAAAAGCAATATCGTGAATGAAGGATATGCTTAATAACTCCACGGTACATGCTCCAAAAAAATCCCACACTTGACATGTATGTTTAGAGTCAAGGCTTGAAGGTATCCCTATGACAACATTCCATTATATATACAGCGCCACCTAGCCCTAGAGGCATAAAAAAAAATACACCAACTTAACGGTATTTTTACAAAAAAAAAAAAAATCCACATGTCAAGGTTTATCATGCCATTTTCAAAGAAATTCTGCTTCCAATGTGCCGTACCTAAACTTGCCAGTACCCCAACGTGCCAGTACCCCAACGTGCAAGTACCCCAACGTGCAAGTACCCCAACGTGGCCCGGGCTGCGAGGGCCCTTTATAGCTGCTCGCAGCTCTAGTTTTTATCTTGTTCTTTACTGCATGACCGATTTCTTTTTCATGTACAGCACTTTGTATACAGCAATGTTTGCTTTAAAGTGCTTTACAAATAAAGGACTTGAGAGAGTTGTTAGAAGATGACAAGTGTGTTAATGTTGCTAACCTTATATTGCTAAAAATATGTACAAAGCCTTCACAGTGCATGCAGTAGAATATTGAAAATCTTATTTAAAAAAAATAAAAAAATAAAAATTTAGTAGAAGTAGTGAAGCAAATATGAGTGTGCATACTTAGTCACTGAAGCTGGTGGCCCAGGGGCTGAAGTGGAGGTAGAATTCACATTCTGGTCATCAGTCAAGGCTGATGTGTGAGAGGACTCCTGAGTTCGTGGCACAGTACCCATACGATACCAGATACCCATGCTGTTAAGTTCTCTGTTAAATAAAAAAAAAGAAGCTGTGGTTATGCATCCAATACGAAATTAAACAACTACAAATATACATATGTATATATACATATGTATATGTATATATACATATGTGTATATATATTAAGGGTGTCACGATTTCGATTTTTTATCGAAATCGATCGGAATTACGTCACGATTTCGAGCATCGAAATAGAAGAGAGGACACACGATTCTATGAGCCCCCGCCCCCCCCCCCCCCCGCGCCCGCCGCCACCGCCGCCACCGCCACCTCCCAGGAAAGCAAATGAGACACAGCCATTCAGCTACGAACTAACGGCACTTGTTAGCTGACTTCTCCTGCAGTCATGATGGCAAGCGCACATTATTTTAAGAGGAACGCACAGCACACTGTTGTAACCAAAAACAGTCAATAGATGGCAGGCACCCACTGTGACTTTTTAGGGCCCGAGCAGCGACCGCTGCGAGGTCCCTATTGTTCCTGAAGGAATTCTTATTAGGGCCCGAGCAGCGGCGGCGGCGGTGCCGCTGCGAGGCCCTATTGTTTTTGTAGGAATTCTTCTTATTATTATTAGGGCCCGAGCAGCGGCGGCGGCGGTGCCGCTGCGAGGCCCTATTGTTTTTGTAGGAATTCTTCTTATTATTATTATTCTTATTATTATTCTTCTCCGCAAACAATCGCATTTTTGAGACACTAAACGTGACCGAAAACTCACCAAACTTTACACGCACATCAGGCCTGGCGAAAAATTTGATATTTTAAAGTCGCCATACATGATAACAGAAAAATGGCTCCTTAGCGCCCCCTACATAGGTTAAACGGATCCCTGTCCCGCTACGATTGTCCGACGGCTATGAAAATTGTGTGGCACCTGTAGCACATCCCAATGAACAAAAACCTCTTTGAAGTGTGTACCCTAAAATAGACAGAAAGTGAGGTATGAGTATTTAAATGTCCAATTTTTGCCAATTTTTGCACATTTACAGGGGTCATACTTTTGCCCGCTTCTCCTACACGGTTAACCCGATTGACTTCAAACTTGGGATGTACCATCTCAACACCTGGGACAACATCATTGTGAAAAATGAAAAGTTTTTGATATACTATATGACGGCGGTGGCGCATCAAATTTAGAGTTTAAAAATTCTTACTTCACGAAGCATTGCCGGTTGTACGTTTAATCTAGAGCTACGAAAATTGGTACACATATGTAACAGGCTATGACCTACAAAAAACTCTTTTTGAACCATATGCTAAACCTAACAGGAAGTCCACCATTTTGATTTATTTTGGAACGTGTTGCCATTTTTTTGGCCATTTCATTGGGGTCTTATTTTAACGAACTCCTCCTACAGTGTTTATCCGATCATCTTCAAACTTGGTGTGAATTCATCTTAAGATGTTGAAGATGGAAAGTTATTGAAAGCTTTGTAGTTCGTCACACGCTGTTGTCATGGCATGCACTGTTTGCAAAGGAAAAAAAATATCCTTAAAGAAGCATTCCCATTTATACGAAGCAGCGAGAGCTACGAAAATTTGTAGACATATGTAACAGCCCAAGATGTACAAAAAAAGTCTCTTGGTGCCCTGTGCTAAACCCAACAGGAAGTCCCCCAGGGGCCGGGCATCACATTTTGAGCTAAAAAACTCCTCTTTAACAAAGCATACCCGGCTGTACGTTTCACCTAGAGTTACCAAAATTTGTAGAGGTATATAACAGCCCTCGAGGTACAAAAAACTCTTTTTGAACCATATGCTAAACCTAACAGGACGTCCGCCATTTTGATTTACTTTGGAATGTGTTGCCATTTTTTGGGCCATTTCATAGGGGTCATATTTTAACGAACTCCTCCTACAGAGTTTATCCGATCATCTTCAAACTTGGTGTGACTCATCTTAAGATGTTGAGGATGAAAAGTTATTGAAAGCTCTTTATTTCGTCGCACGCTGTTGTCGTGGCATGCACTTTTTGCAAAGGAAAAAAATCCTTCTTAATGAAGCATTCCCAGTTGTACGAAGTAGCTAGAGCTACAAAAATTTGTAGACATATGTAACAGCCCACAATGTACAAAAAAGTCTCTTCGTGCCATGTGCTAAACCCAACAGGAAGTCCCCCAGGGGCCGGGCATCACATTTTGAGCTAGAAAACTCCTCTTTAACGAAGCATTCCCGGTTGTACGTTTCACCTAGCGCGATGATAATTTGCAGGCATACATAAGAGCCCACGATGTACAAAAAAGTCTCTTGGAACCATGTGCTAAACCAAACAGGAAGTCTGCCATTTTGATTTACGATGGGATTTGTTGCCATTTTTTGTGGCCTTTTTCAGGGGTCATATTTTAACGAACTCCTCGTACAAAGTTCATCCGACCGTCTTCAAACTTGGTGTGTTTCATCTTAAGATGTTTAAGATGCAAAGTTATCGAAAGTTTTTTATTTTGTCGCACGCTGCTGCTATAGCGATGCATTGTTTGCCAAGTAAAGTGCTGCTTTGTTTTTTTATCTATACATGTCTGAAAACTCATGAAACTTTGCAAACACATCAGACTTGTCATGAACATGAATTTTTAGAGATTTATTGTGCAATTTGCAATAAATAGCGCCCTCTAGACATTTTTATGAAGTATTTCCGATTGTATGATTCTGCTAGATTTGTGAAAATTAGGACAGACCCCTATCAGCCTAATACCTACAAAAAAGTATTATGTAGCCATTTGCCAAACCAAAGAGGAAGTCCGCTATTTTGATTTTATTTTGGGAATTATACATCATTTTTGGCCTCTTTCATAGAACTTTGCACAGACAAGGCATGGGAAAAACTAACATTTTAAATGGTCCTTGTTCCATGTAACAGTACCCCAACGTGCCAGTACCCTGACGTGCAAGTAACCCAACGTTGTGCTCAATAGCGCCCTCTATGCATTTTTATGGAGCATTTCCAATTGTATGATTCAAGCGATACACAACTAAAGATGACTTGACCTAGATTTTTGAAAACTGGGAGGCATACCTATTAGCTTAAGACCTACAAAAAGTATTCTGTAGCCGTATGCTAAACCTAAAAGGAAGTCCGCCATTTTGAATTTATTTTGGGAATTGCACACCATCTTTGGCCTTTTGCACTCACAAAGCTTGTCAAAAACATTTTAGATGGTCCTTGTCCGATTTGACAGTACCCCAACGTGCCAGTACCCCGACGTGCAAGTACCCCAACGTGGCCCAGGTTGCGAGGGCCCTTTATAGCTGCTCGCAGCTCTAGTTATTCTTATTATTATTATTCTCCGCAAACAATCGCATTTTTGAGACGCTAAACGTGAACGAAAACTCACCAAACTTTACACGCACATCAGGCCTGGCGAAAAATTTGATATTTTAAAGTCGCCATACATGATAACAGAAAAATGGCTCCATAGCGCCACCTACATAGGTTAAACGGATCCCTGTCCCGCTACGATTGTCCTATGGCGACGAAAATTGTGTGGCACCCGTAGCACATCCAGATGAACAAAAACCTCTTTGATGTGTGTACCCTAAAATAGACAGAAAGTGAGGTATGATCATCTGACTGTCCAATTTTGGCCCAGTTTTGCACATTTACAGGGGTCATACTTTTGCCCGCTTCTCCTACACGGTTAACCCGATTAACTTCAAACTTGGGATGGACCATCTCAACACCTGGGACAACATCATTGTAAAAAATCTAAAGTTTTTGATATACTATATGACGTCGGCGACGCATCAAATTTAGAGTTTAAAAATTCTTACTTCATGAAGCATTGCCGGTTGTACGTTTAATCTAGAGCTACGAAAATTTGTACACATATGTAACAGGCTATGACCTACAAAAAACTCTTTTTGAACCATATGCTAAACCTCACAGGAAGTCCGCCATTTTGATTTATTTTGGAACGTGTTGCCATTTTTTTGGCCATTTCATTGGGGTCTTATTTTAACGAACTCCTCCTACAGTGTTTATCCGATCATCTTCAAACTTGGTGTGATTCATCTTAAGATGTTGAAGATGAAAATTTATTGAAAGCTTTGTATTTCGTCGCACGCTGTTGTCATGGCATGCACTGTTTGCAAAGGAAAAAAAATATCCTGAAAGAAGCATTGCCAGTTGTACGAAGCAGCTAGAGCTACGAAAATTTGTAGACATATGTAACAGCCCAAGATGTACAAAAAAGTCTCTTGGTGCCCTGTGCTAAACCCAACAGGAAGTCCCCCAGGGGCCGGGCATCACATTTTAAGCTAAAAAACTCCTCTTTAACAAAGCATACCCGGCTGTACGTTTCACCTAGAGTTACCAAAATTTGTAGAGGTATATAACAGCCCTCGAGGTACAAAAAACTCTTTTTGAACCATATGCTAAACCTAACAGGATGTCCGCCATTTTTATTTACTTTGGAATGTGTTGCCATTTTTTGGGCCATTTCATAGGGGTCATATTTTAACGAACTCCTCCTACAGAGTTTATCCGATCATCTTCAAACTTGGTGTGACTCATCTTAAGATGTTGAGGATGAAAAGTTATTGAAAGCTCTTTATTTCGTCGCACGCTGTTGTCGTGGCATGCACTTTTTGCAAAGGAAAAAAATCCCTCTTACTGAAGCATTCCCAGTTGTACGAAGTAGCTAGAGCTACAAAAAATTGTAGACATATGTAACAGCCCACAGTGTACAAAAAAGTCTCTTGGTGCCATGTGCTAAACCCAACAGGAAGTCCCCCAGGGGCCGGGCATCACATTTTGAGCTAGAAAACTCCTCTTTAACGAAGCATTCCCGGTTGTACGTTTCACCTAGCGCGATGATAATTTGCAGGCATACATAAGAGCCCACGATGTACAAAAAAGTCTCTTGGAACCATGTGATAAACCAAACAGGAAGTCTGCCATTTTGATTTACGATGGGATTTGTTGCCATTTTTTGTGGCCTTTTTCAGTTGTCATATTTTAACGAACTCCTCGTACAAAGTTCATCCGACCGTCTTCAAACTTGGTGTGTTTCATCTTAAGATGTTTAAGATGCAAAGTTATCAAAAGTTTTTTATTTTGTCGCACGCTGCTGCTATAGCGATGCAGTTTGCCAAGTGAAGTGCTGCTTTGTTTTTTTATCTATACATGTGTGAAAACTTATGAAACTTTGCAAACACATCAGACTTGTCATGAACATGAATTTTTAGAGATTTATTGTGCAATTTGCAATAAATAGCGCCCTCTAGACATTTTTATGAAGTATTTCCGATTGTATGATTCTGCTAGATTTGTGAAAATTAGGACAGACCCCTATCAGCCTAATACCTACAAAAAAGTATTATGTAGCCATTTGCCAAACCAAAGAGGAAGTCCGCTATTTTGATTTTATTTTGGGAATTATACATCATTTTTGGCCTCTTTCTTTAAACTTTGCACAGACAAGGCATGGAAAAAACTAACATTTTAAATGGTCCTTGTTCCATGTAACAGTACCCCAACGTGCCAGTACCCTGACGTGCAAGTAACCCAACGTTGTGCTCAATAGCGCCCCCTATGCATTTTTATGGAGCATTTCCAATTGTATGATTCAAGCGATACACAACTAAAGATGACTTGACCTAGATTTGTGAAAACTGGGAGGCATACCTATTAGCTTAAGACCTACAAAAAGTATTCTGTAGCCGTATGCTAAACCTAAAAGGAAGTCCGCCATTTTGAATTTATTTTGGGAATTGCACACCATATTTTGCGTTTTGATTAAACTTTGCACATACAAGGCTTGTCAAAAACATTTTAGATGGTCCTTGTCCTATTTGACAGTACCCCAACGTGCCAGTACCCCGACGTGCAAGTACCCCAACGTGGTCCGGGTTGCGAGGGCCCTTTATAGCTGCTCGCAGCTCTAGTTATTCTTATTATTATTCTTCTCCGCAAACAATCGCATTTTTGAGACACTAAACGTGACCAAAAACTCACCAAACTTTACACGCACATCAGGCCTGGCGAAAAATTTGATATTTTAAAGTCGCCATACATGATAACAGAAAAATGGTTCCTTAGCGCCCCCTACATAGGTTAAACGGATCCCTGTCCCGCTACGATTGTCCGACGGCTATGAAAATTGTGTGGCACCTGTAGCACATCCCAATGAACAAAAACCTCTTTGAAGTGTGTACCCTAAAATAGACAGAAAGTGAGGTATGAGTATTTAAATGTCCAATTTTTGCCAATTTTTGCACATTTACAGGGGTCATACTTTTGCCCGCTTCTCCTCCACGGTTAACCCGATTGACTTCAAACTTGGGATGTACCATCTCAACACCTGGGACAACATCATTGTGAAAAATGAAAAGTTTTTGATATACTATATGACGGCGGCGGCGCATCAAATTTAGAGTTTAAAAATTCTTACTTCACGAAGCATTGCCGGTTGTACGTTTAATCTAGAGCTACAAAAATTGGTACACATATGTAACAGGCTATGACCTACAAAAAACTCTTTTTGAACCATATGCTAAACCTAACAGGAAGTCCACCATTTTGATTTATTTTGGAACGTGTTGCCATTTTTTTGGCCATTTCATTGGGGTCTTATTTTAACGAACTCCTCCTACAGTGTTTATCCGATCATCTTCAAACTTGGTGTGATTCATCTTAAGATGTTGAAGATGAAAAGTTATTGAAAGCTTTGTATTTCGTCGCACGCTGTTGTCATGGCATGCACTGTTTTTAAAGGAAAAAAATATATCCTTCAAGAAGCATTCCCATTTGTACGAAGCAGCTAGAGCTATGAAAATTTGTAGACATATGTAACAGCCCAAGATGTACAAAAAAGTCTCTTGGTGCCCTGTGCTAAACCCAACAGGAAGTCCCCCAGGGGCCGGGCATCACATTTTGAGCTAAAAAACTCCTCTTTAACAAAGCATACCCGGCTGTACGTTTCACATAGAGTTACCAACATTTGTAGAGGTGTATAACAGCCCTCGAGGTACAAAAAACTCTTTTTGAACCATATGCTAAACCTAACATGACGTCCGCTATTTTGATTTACTTTGGAATGTGTTGCCATTTTTTTTGGCCATTTCATAGGGGTCATATTTTAACAAACTCCTCCTACAGAGTTTATCCGATCATCTTCAAACTTGGTGTGATTCATCTTAAGAAGTTGAAAATGAAAAGTTATTGAAAGTTTTTTATTTCGTCACACGCTGTTGTCGTGGCATGCACTTTTTGCAAAGGAAAAAAAATCCTTCTTAATGAAGCATTCCCAGTTGTACGAAGCAGCTAGAGCGACGAAAAATTGTAGACATATGTAACAGCCCAGGATGTACAAAAAAGTCTCTTGGTGCCATGTGCTAAACCCAACAGGAAGTCCCCCAGGGGCCGGGCATCACATTTTGAGCTAAAAAACTCCTCTTTAACGAAGCATTCCCGGTTGTACGTTTCACCTAGCGCTATGATAATTTTCAGGCATACATAAGAGCCCGTGATGTACAAAAAAAGTCTCTTGGAACCATGTGCTAAACAAAACAGGAAGTCTGCCATTTTGATTTATGATGGGATTTGTTGCCATTTTTTGTGGCCTTTTTCAGGGGTCATATTTTAACGAACCCCTCCTACAAAATTTATCCGACTGTCTTCAAACTTGGTGTGTTTCATCTTAAGATGTTTAAGATGCAAAGTAATCGAAAGTTTTTTATTTTGTAACACGCTGTTGCCATAGCAATGCATTGTTTGTCAAGTGCTGCTTTTTTTTTTTTTATACACATGAAAACTCATGAAACTTTGCAAACACATCAGACTTGTCATGAACATGAATTTTCAGAGATTTATTGTGCAATTTGCAATAAATAGCGCCCTCTAGACATTTTTATGAAGCATTTCCGATTGTATGATTATGCTAGACCTACAAAAAAGTATTATGTAGCCATTTGCCAAACCAAAGAGGAAGTCCGCTATTTTGATTTTATTTTGGGAAATATACATCATTTTTGGCCTTTTTCATTAAACTTTGCACAGAAAAGGCATGGAAAAAACTAACATTTTAAATGGTCCTTGTTCCATGTAACAGTTGTCAAGTGCTGCTTTTTTTTTTTTTTTATACACATGAAAACTCATGAAACTTTGCAAACACATCAGACTTGTCATGAACATGAATTTTCAGAGATTTATTGTGCAATTTGCAATAAATAGCGCCCTCTAGGCATTTTTATGAAGCATTTCCGATTGTATGATTATGCTAGACCTACAAAAAAGTATTATGTAGCCATTTGCCAAACCAAAGAGGAAGTCCGCTATTTTGATTTTATTTTGGGAACTATACATCATTTTTGGCCTTTTTCATTAAACTTTGCACAGACAAGGCATGGAAAAAACTAACATTTTAAATGGTCCTTGTTCCATGTAACAGTACCCCAACGTGCCAGTACCCTGACGTGCAAGTAACCCAACGTTGTGCTCAATAGCGCCCTCTATGCATTTTTATGGAGCATTTCCAATTGTATGATTCAAGCGATACACAACTAAAGATGACTTGACCTAGATTTGTGAAAACTGGGAGGCATACCTATTAGCTTAAGACCTACAAAAAGTATTCTGTAGCCGTATGCTAAACCTAAAAGGAAGTCCGCCATTTTGAATTTATTTTGGGAATTGCGCACCATATTTTGCGTTTTGATTAAACTTTGCACACACAAGGCTTGTCAAAAACATTTTAGATGGTCCTTGTCCTATTTTACAGTACCCCAACGTGCCAGTACCCCGACGTGCAAGTACCCCAACGTGGCCCGGGTTGCGAGGGCCCTTTATAGGTGCTCGCAGCTCTAGTTATTATTATTCTTCTTCTTCTTCTTCTTCTTCTTTTTCTTTGTTATTATTCTTTTCCGCAAACAACCACATTTTTGAGGCACTAAACATGAACGAAAACTCACCAAACTTTACACGCAGATCGGGTCTGGCGAAAAATTTGATATTTTAAAGTCGCCATACATGATAACAGAAAAATGGCTCTGTAGCGCCACCAACATAGGTTTAACGGATCCCTGTCCCGCTACGATTGTCCTATGGCTACGAAAATTGTGTGGCACCTGTAGCACATCCAGATGAACAAAAACCTCTTTGATATGTGTACCCTAAAATAGACAGGAAGTGAGGTATGAGTATTTGAATGTCCAATTTTGGCCCATTTTTGCACATTTACAGGGGTCATACTTTTGCCCGCTTCTCCTACACGGTTAACCCGATTGACTTCAAACTTGGGATGGACCATCTCAACACCTGGGACAACATCATGGTAAAAAATCTAAAGTTTTTGACATACTATATGACGGTGGCGGGGCATCAAATTTACAGTTTCAAAATTCTTACTTAACGAAGCATTGCCGGTGGTACGTTTAATCTAGAGCTACGAAAATTGGTACACATATGTAACAGACTATGATCTACAAAAAAGCCTGTTGGTGCCATATGCTAAACCTAACAGGAAGTCCGCCAGAGGCGAGGCATCAAATTTTGTGTTTCAAAATTCTAACTTAATGAAGCATTCCCGGCTGTACATTTCACCTAGAGTTATCAATATTTGAAGACATATGTAACAGCCCTCAAGGTACAAAAAACTCTTTTTGAACCATATGCTAAACCGAACAGGAAGTCCGCCATTTTGATTTACTTTGGAACGTGTTGCCATTTTTTGGGCCATTTCATAGGGGTCTTATTTTAACGAACTCCTACAGAGTTTATCCGATCATCTCCAAACTTGGTGTGATTCATCTTAAGATGTTGAAGATGAAAAGTTATTGAAAGCTTTTTATTTTGTCGCACGCTGTTGCCGTGGCATGCACAGTTTGCAAAGGAAAAAATTCCTTCTTAATGAAGCATTCCCAGTTGTACGAAGCAGCTAGAGCTACGAAAATTTGGAGACAAATGTAACAGCCCACGATGTACAAAAAAGTCTCTTGGTGCCATGTGCTAAACCCAACAGGAAGTCCCGTAGGGGCCGGGCATCACATTTTGAGCTAAAAAACTCCTCTTTAACGAAGCATTCCCGGTTGTACGTTTCACCTAGCGCTATGATAATTTAGAGGCATACATAAGAGCCCACGATGTACAAAAAAGTCTCTTGGAACCATGTGCTAAACCAAACAGGAAGTCCGCCATTTTGATTTATGATGGGATTTGTAGCCTTTTTTTGTGGCCTTTTTTAGGGGTCATATTTTAACTCCTCCTACAAAATTCATCCGACCGTGTTCAAACTTGGTGTGTTTCATCTTAAGATGTTTAAGATGCAAATTTATCGAAAGTTTTTTATTTTGTCGCACGCTGCTGCTATAGCGATGCATTGGTTGCCAAGTAAAGTGCTGCTTTGTTTTTTTTTTATCTATACATGTGTGAAAACTCGTGAAACTTTGCACACACATCAGACTTGTCATTAACATGAATTTTTAGAGATTTCTTGTGCAATTTGCAATAAATCGCACCCTCTATACATTTTTTATGGAGCATTTCCGATTGGATGATTCAAGCGCGAAATAACTAAAGATGACTTGACTTGACCTAGATTTGTGAAAACTCAGAGGCATACCTATTATATTATTATTATTTTTTGTACCTTACAAGATTATCTCTTGTGCCACATTAAACCCCTTTGCAGGCCTGAGCCAAACCACGGTCCATACATTTGATACCACTGCTTTATTTCAATGGTCAAGTACTTCATAACCACACCTACTTATGCTTGTCCTTGCATATATAGTAGACAACAAAGAGCTCTTTCAACAAAAGACATTTCCATCTACAAAGTCATACAAGGTAAGCACTCTATAAATTCTGCAATCACTACACTTCTATTCCTAAATTATCACTTCAAATACCAACAATGGTTAATACAGCTACAAATTTCTTGTATGTTTATGAAGTATGATACTGTATTTATTTCTACTCCTTTGCTTTTCTACAGAACATGAACAAATCACCAAGCAAATTCTCTTTTGATAAAGACCCTCTAATCATCTCCATACGCAAAGATTGCCAACTTTTTTCCGTAAGTATACAATACATAAACTAAACAGGACAACTTTCTCAATCATATACAGTATGCCATACATATATGTATTAAGTTCTCATTTATTAACAGGTTTGTTAAAGGCACCTTTAGTGTGTTTTTCTGTTTGTAATGTTTCTCCACGAGCACGTCTAGCCATTGATATCATGTAGAACACATATGCTAACCTTTTAGAGACAATTGAAGCTTACTTGCACAGTAGCCACTATCTTAACCACTTAATTCACATGTCTACCTGACAACTTATTACATGTAGTGAAATGGTACTTTGTGCGTCTTATGCTTTTTTCTGAACACTGCTTTTCAACTCTTTCCTTAAAACCAATACATGCGATACTGTTATACTGTATAAATATATATGTCCGTGTGTATATATTTGTATATTCTTTCAAATAAACTCGTTTTGACACACACAGCCATTGAGTAACATGCAACACGACCACAACGTTTTGCACCAACACGTTACCTCTGCTATTTAGAATCATGGAATCTAACATGACTGATTTTCATTGAATGCTTTGTCATTACAGTATGCATGCATTGATCATGCTTCCAGTCGCAACGACTTATACCAGCGCAGCCTTGATCTTCATTCCCAAATGAACCAACTAGTCCATGTGACTCGAGTCAATCGAGCACTTGAAAAACAGATAGACTTCAAAACCAAGCTTGTGAAAGAACTCCAGACTGCATTGGATATAAAGGATGCATGTGATGCATTTGTCCGTGATGGTAAGCTATATGACATGGAAGACACACAAACACTAACACAGCAAGCATCCCCATCCTACACATTGTGTATAATGAATGACATGTTTGACAATGGACATTTTTACATTTTTTTGTTAATGCACGTTCCTTTTTTTCTGTTAGGAATATCTTGAAGGTAACATTGGACTGTTAACTAAAACACTGACTGATTATTGAGCCGCAATTTCTCAATGTATATAATGTGAATACATACTACACTTGATTACTTTCAAATGTGACTGATATCATGTAGCTATGCTGTGATCTTGCCCTCTTTCATCCACTGATAGACACTTCAAAGTTCTTTTTTTTCTGTATCTTCTCAAAATAACTGACATATTCATGGAAAAGATTGTATTTAAATTCTATCATTATTAATTACTATTATTATGTTTATGTCTTTGCCCCTGATTATGCTGTTTCTATACCATAGATTTAAAAAAATAATAATTTTGGACATACTGTGACTTGACCATTACAATACTAATTTTTACTAAGAAAAAATCAATCACACACCATAATATTTTATACTTATCCTGCATGTATCTGGACACACCATGCCAAATTTTACACTTACATAACCATTTATGTACCTGTCGTATCCTTACTTTTATTCATCATTTCATCACACAATCCTAAAACATTGCTTTTTGACCCAGAGGATTCAACTATACCATTTTTGCGTGTCTTATTACTTACTAGCTATATTATTTATTAACGGGCAAAAACTATGAATATAAGATCACCGTCAAATATTACGTCTGTAATATCCATATACAGTGCATTACATAATATGCATTTGTATTAAGACACTACCATGCTAAAAATATGCACACGACTGTTCTGTAAACTACACCTAAGACAACCAAACTTCACAGATCTAACATGATTCTTCATTCTTTTTTGTTCTACAGATGTATCAAATGCTGCCACACAGACAGAAGAAGCCACTGAGGACATGCACGAAGACGATGATCACAATATAACAGGACAGGTTAACCCCCCTGAAGTTTTAGCCCGCAGGTCAAAGCGTCCTAGGACTAATTCATCCATGGAGGTTACATTATCCTAAGACAGACTATGTGCTAACCCAAACTCTTTGACCCCAAGGGATTCATCTGTCCCAGAAAACTTTTACACTAAAGAGTTTATCTGTCCTAGGGCGCTGTTAACCCCAGGTTAAAGTGTTATTTAATCTGTCCTGTTACAACAGCTATACATAAACAGCTGCATTCCTCTCCTGTTCCATCTCTCGCACTTCTTTCATCTCTTTTTCTCCTCTACTTATACCTATGCTTGCTCATGTGCTTTTTTCCCCTTTAGATGATGTCATTGGTTAGCCTGCTTCAAAGCTACATTTTTTCTTGAATAACTGTCACACATTTACTGTTTGCTGGACCCTACAAAACTGTCACAATACTTCACTATGTCATGAATACATATGTGTTGCACAGCGACACCACATTAAGAGTCATCAAAAAGCTTTTTATTTGATCACACACCATCTCTGTGCCATGCAATGTTTTCAAATGAACAGATGCTGGTTTTGAATATCAAACGAGCGACTTTTCATGAAACTTTGCACACACATCAGAAAGTCCACACTTTTGCATTTATTTTGGGAATTGTGCATCATTTTTGGCCTTTTACTGCACCTTTTTACACACAAGGCACGGCAAATGCATTTCTATTTTCCATGGTCCTTGTCTATTTAACAGTACCCCAACGTGCAAGTCCCCCGACTTGCATATACCCCAACGTGGCCCGGGTTGCGAGGGCCCTTTATAGCTGCTCGCAGCTCTAGTTGTTTTTGTTTTTTTATTTTTTATTTTACACTTCAGTAAGAACAAGACGGTTAACTTTATATTGTAAATAAATTCTTTGAATTTGATCATTCCTGCCTAATGTCAATTATCATATATTACATAAATTTACACAAAAATAATATGGAAATTGCATCACCTATATGTAGCCGATCTTTTGAAATAAGATTTACTGTACAATGAATAGAACCAATGATCATAGACTAGCCTTAGCCTACAGAAGCATATGCCTCTGTGTTATAAAGTGGGGGAGCGGAAAAAAAAAAAAAAAAAAAAAAATCGAAAAAAAAATCGAATCGTGACCCCAAAATCGAAATTTAAATCGAATCGTGGAGTTGGCGAATCGTGACACCCCTAATATATATATATATATATATATATATATATATATATATATATATATATATATATATATATATATATATATATATTTATATATATATATATATACACAGTGATACCTCGGTTTACGAACTTAATTGGTTCCCAGAGAGTGTGTGTAAACCGAAAAGTTCTTCTTCCGAACATTTATTTCCCATAAGAAACCATTAAAATGAGAATAATCCGTTCCCAGGTCCCTATAAAACATAATTTTCTACTAAATAAGCCTTAAAACTACACAAAAATATACCTTATTTTTATTATTTTTTTATTGTATTGTAATTAAAGAAATAAATTGTACTGTATAATAAAGTCGTTTTATTTTACTTTGTGATGGTAGTTCTTAAGGATAGTAGCAATGGTAGACTTACTTCATTCGCGAGCGTTTCACCGCGTAGAGTGTTTATGGAACGGTTGTCGCTCATTCGCACTTTCGTGCTCACCGGAGCGGAGGAGGTGTGTCCCTTGGTGACAAGGAAGTGGAGCACTTTAGCGAGTCAACAAGTGAGCACCGTCAACTACTTTCACCTCTTTCCTGGGACTAAACAGCCGTGGCACGATTTTCTCCTTTTTTGAGGTACGTGATGGCACTTTCGCTTTTTTTAGTGGCGCGAACTCCATTGACTACAATGCAAACGCGCCGCCGAATCGCCGTCCCTCGCTGGTAAGCATTAGGCTTAACACTAGCCTGTGGTGGGGTCTTTTTCGGTCCCATAATAGCAAAAGTACACTCAAAATGTCTATCAAACACAAACCGCGTCCGCACTAAAAGAAAGGGGGTGACGAACTGGGACGCCGTGAGCGTGCGTCAGCTTCTTGTGGCCGCCACCGTGGTGCTGTTCGACCGCGTGGTTTGGTTCGTCCGCCGAAAAGTAGTTCGTCAGCCGAGACTAAATTTTCGCGAATTTAATGTTCGTGAGGCGAAAAGTTCGTGAGCTGAAGCGTTCGTGAGCCGAGGTATCACTGTGTATATATATATATATATATATATATATATATATATATATATATGTATACACAGTGGAACTTCTACTTACGAACGTCTCTTCATACGAAATTTTCGAGTTACGAAACGCCTCAACAGGAAAATATTGCCTCTTGTTATGAAAGAAATTTCTAGATACGAGAGGTAAAAATACATTACCGAACGCAACATACTTTCGGCTATGGCTATTTCCTACCATAGGTACCTATGAGCGTAAATACTAGATCGGTGTTTGTGCATCGTTCTGGCATCCCATTGGCTAAGAGGAACCTTGTACCATAGGTATGAGCGTATACTAGATCGGTGTTTGTGCATGTTTCTGGCATCCCATTGGCTAAGAGGAACCTTTACCATAGGTATGAGCGTATACTAGATCGGTGTCTATACAGCGTCCTCATCATTCATCCCGCAGCCCATGAGGTGTTCGATAGTTTTTCGTAAATGTATGAACTAACGGCCAACGAATTTGTGCAAAAAATTCAAACAATTGGTGATTGATGAAGGCACAGTAATTTTTAATTGCGACGAGACGGGCCTTTTTTTTTTTTTTAGAAAAAAAAGATGCCTCGCCATACCGGAAGTTTCCATGAAGTTTCAGAATTTGTTTAAAAGAATCGCCCAGAAAAAGTGTTCACCAATCGGGCGTTTGCTCACTAAGATGATGTTTGCATTGGACATTAACGAAGGATTGTTAAAAATAAATAAATAAATAAATAAAATAAAATAAAAAACATCCATGGATCAGTTCTTTACAAAACACCAGGCAAAAAAAAAAAAACACTTCTGAGAGAGCAGAACATGAACCCGAGGGCAAAAAAACGATGAGGACAGCAATTAAAAAGGTAAATGACCATCATTTTTATTCTTTACTCTATTCTTTGTTATTTACATAATGCACAACTCTCATTTATTGTGCAATAATCTAATTGTAACATGCATTTGTTACATGTTTTGATGCATTTTTATGCTTTATAAAACATTTATGTCTGAAATTTGGGAGGCTTGGAACGGATTCGGGCATTTACATGGAAAATGCGTCTCTACTTACAAATTTTTCTACTTAAGAACTTTCTTCCAGAACCAATTAATTTCGTAAGTAGAGGTACCACTGTATATGTATATATATATATATATGTATATATATATATATATATATATATATATATATATATATATATATATATATATATATATCCATACATATGTCACGCCGCCATCGGCGTGACGGCCCATGCTTTTATTTTTATAGTCATGTTTCCTGTTTTATTTTGAAAGTTCTAACTCTCCTCTCACCCCAGGTCACTTGCTCTTCCTGCAGCTTGCTAATTACCGGACCCCGCCCATGATTACCACCACCTGCCACCAATCAAGCCACAATAAAAGCCACCTGCATTCTCCCCTCCGTGGCCGAAGTGTCAGACACAGTCAGTGCATGGAAGCGTCCCACAGTCCTCGAGTCCTTGTTCCCGGTGCCTTGTTGTCTTGTCTTGCCTTGTTTTTGTGCCTTGTTTTTTGTGCCTTGTCCTCCCCAGCGGAGCGCCTTTAGTTACCCCTTTTGCCTTGAGCCTTTGTCCTGCCCAGCGGAGCGCCTTTAGTTACCCCTTTTGCCTTGAGCCTTTTTCCTCCCTAGCGGAGCGCCTTTTGTTGTCCCCTATACCTTTTGCCTGTTTTTTCCTCCCCAGTGGAGCGTTTTTAGTTCTCCACTTTTTGATTCCCCTTTCTCCTCTCAGTGTGAGAGGAGACAGCTGCTGACCGGCAATAAACCTGTTGCCTTTGTGGCCTACCTTTATCCTGCGTCTGGGTCCTACCTCTCCTCGTCGTGACAGTACACTTCGGCCAGCATGGACCCAGCAGGAAAGGTCGAGGCTAGGCTACAGAGCCTGGAGGTCCGGCTTGCCAACCGGGAAAAGGTTCAGCAAGCCGTGATTTCGCAGCTGGAGGAGCTGTCAAGCCAGGTCCATGAACTGGTGAGCCACATGCAGCCTCTCGCCCCTGAACCTCGTCTGCTGCGGCCTCTCGCCCCTGAACCTCGCCTGCTGTGGCCTCTCGCCCCTGAACCTCGCCTGCTGCAGCCTCTCGCCCCTGAACCTCGCCTGCTGCAGCCTCTCGCCCTTGAACCTCGCCTGCTGAAGCCTCTCGCCCCTGAACCTCGCCTGCTGCAGCCTTTCGCCCCTGAACCTCGCCTGCTGCAGCCTCTCGCCCCTGAACCTCGCCTGCTGCAGCCTCTCGCCCTTGAACCTCGCCTGCTGAAGCCTCTCGCCCCTGAACCTCGCCTGCTGCAGCCTCTCGCCCCTGAACCTTGTCTGTTGCGGCCTCTCGCCCCCGAACCTCGTCTGCTGCGGCCTCTCGCCCCTGAACCTCGTCTGCTGCGGCCTCTCGCCCCTGAACCTTGTCTGTTGCGGCCTCTCGCCCCTGAACCTTGTCTGCTGCCGCCTCTCGCCCCTGAACCTTGTCTGCTGCCGCCTCTCGCCCCTGAACCTTGTCTGCTGCCGCCTCTCGCCCCTGAACCTTGTCTGCTGCCGCCTCTCGCCCCTGAACCTCGCCAGCGCCTTCAAGTTCCTGAGCCTCGCCAGGCGCCGCCCAAAGTCCGGGAGCCTCGCCAGGCGCCGCCCAAAGTCCGGGAGCCTCGCCAGGCGCCGCCCAAAGTCCGGGAGCCTCGCCAGGCGCCGCCCAAAGTCCGGGAGCCTCGCCAGGCGCCGCCCAAAGTCCCGGAACCTCGCCAGGCGCCGCCCAAAGTCCCGGAACCTCGCCAGGCGCCGCCCAAAGTCCCGGCGGCGCAAGCCCTGCGGCTGCCTTCACCTCTCGTCGGGCGTCGAGGACGCCCTCCTGACTGGCCCCGCTGGGACTCTATTGTCGGGCGTCGAGGACGCCCTCCAGAACTGCCTTTTTGTCTGGGACGGATGGGTGGGCCGTGTTCCCACCTCCGTGCCCCCTTCCGCCCGCCCTTGTTTTTGGACTCTTTGTGTCGGATGGCCGTCAGGAGCCGGCCATTGAGGGGGGGGTACTGTCACGCCGCCACCGGCGTGACGGCCCATGCTTTTATTTTTATAGTCATGTTTCCTGTTTTATTTTGAAAGTTCTAACTCTCCTCTCACCCCAGGTCACTTGCTCTTCCTGCAGCTTGCTAATTACCGGTCCCCGCCCATGATTACCACCACCTGCCACCAATCAAGCCACAATAAAAGCCACCTGCATTCTCCCCTCCGTGGCCGAAGTGTCAGACACAGTCAGTGCATGGAAGCGTCCTACAGTCCTCGAGTCCTTGTTCCTGTTACCTTGTTGTTTTGCCTTGTTTTTGTGCCTTATCCTCCACAGCGGAGCGCCCTTAGTTACCCCTTGTGCCTTGAGCCTTTTTTCCTCCCTTGCGGAGCGCCTTTTGTTGTCCCCTGTACCTTTTGCCTGTTTTTTCCTCCCCAGTGGAGCGTTTTTAGTTCTCCACTTTTTGATTCCCCTTTCTCCTCTCAAGTTGAGAGTAGACAGCTGTTGGCCGGAAATAAACCTATTGCCTTTGTGGCCTACCTTTATCCTGCGTCTGGGTCCTACCTCTCCTCGTCATGACAATATATAAATATACATATAAATATATATATATATATATATATATATATATATATATATATATATGTATATAAGTATATATATATATATATATATATATATACATACATATATATACACATATATAAATATATATATATACATACATATATATACATATATATATATACATACATATATATACATATATATATATATATATATATATATATATACATACATATATATACATACATATATAAATATACATATATATATATATTATATATATATATATATATATATATATATTATATATATATATATATATATATACACACATACATATATATACATATATATTTATATATATATACATATATATTTATATATATATACATATATACATATATATTTATATATATATATATATATATATATATATATATATATATATATATATATACATATATATATATATACATATATATATATATATATACATATATATATATGTATATATATATATATATATATATATATACATATATATATATATATACATATATATATATATATATATATACATATATATATATGTATATATATATATATATATATATATATATATATATATATATATATATATATATATATATATATATATGAATGGAGGAGAAGTGTGCTGGTGGCCATTTTTAAGAACAAGGGAGACGTGCAGAATTATGGCAACTATAGAGGAATAAAGCTGATGAGCCACACAATGAAACTATGGGAAAGAGTTGTATCTTTGTTGACCTGGAGAAAGCTTATGACAGGGTGCCCAGAGAGGAACTGTGGTTTTGTATGAGGAAGTCTGGAGTGGCGGAGAAGTATGTTCAAGTGGTGCAGGACATGTATGAGGACTGTAAGACAGTGGTGAGGTGTGCTGTAGGTGTGACGGAGTTCAAGGTGGAGGTGGGACTACATCAGGGATCAGCTCTGAGCCCCTTCTTGTTCGCTATGGTAATGGACAGGATGACAGACAAGGTTAGACAGGAATCCCCATGAACTATGATGTTTGCAGATGACATAGTGATCTGTAGTGAGAGCAGGGAACAGGTGGAGGAGAAGCTAGAGGCGTGGAGGTTTGCCCTGGAAAGGAGGGGAATGAAGGTTAGCCGTAGCAAGACGGAGTATCTGTGTGTGAATGAGAGGGACCCTAGTGGAGGACATGAGGTAGTTGGTGTGAGAGCAGAGGATGCAGAGGACAGAGTTAGATGGAGGCAACTGATTTGCTGTGGCGACCCCTGAAGGGAAAAGCCGAAAGAAGAAGAAGAAGTATGTATGTATCCATCCATCCATCCATTTTCTTGACCGCTTATTCCTCACAAGGGTCGCGGGGGTGCTGGCGCCTATCTCAGCTGGCTCTGGGCAGTAGGCGGGGTACACCCTGGACTGGTTGCCAGCCAATCGCAGGGCACACAGAGACGAACAACTATCCACACTCACAAGCACACCTAGGGACAATTCGGAGCGCCCAATTAACCTGCCATGCATGTCTTTGGAATGTGGGAAGAGACCGGAGTACCCGGAGAAGACCCACGCGGACACGGGGAGAACATGCAAACTCCACCCAGGAAGGCCGGAGCCTGGACTTGAGTATGTATGTATGTATATATATATATATATATATATATATATATATATATATATATATATATATATATATATATATATATATATATATATAGACATATATATATATATATATATATATATATATATATATATATATATATATATATATATAGACATATATATATATATAGACAATCGGTAACTGTCGGCAACTGTAATAACCTTCCTCATTGAGGCGCTCCCTTCTCATGTGAGTCGCTGGCTGCGCTGCCCACCCGAACGTCAGGGAGGAGTATCGATACTCAGAACTACAATATCGATACGGTACCGTTTTTATTAATATCGATACATATCTATGTAGCGATATTTTGAACGCACCCCTAAGCGGGAGAGGCGTTTCAGGCGGAGCGATTGCATTATAGTCAATGTACATTGCACAGAATGGTGCGAAAGGGCATCGGGTGCGAAGGATGCATTTGGAGCGGTGGGAGGCGGTGTGGTGAGACAAGAATCCGTTTCGCCTTTTCGGTTTGAAAAAGGGAAAATTTAAACATTTTAACTTTCTTCCTCACGGGCTAATCGGCTTCGAGTATGGGCTACATCACACACAGCGTCCTGTCGTCAGCCAGAGCGCAACAACACGGCCAGCCGGGACTAAATGGTGAACAAGGAAGTAGTATACTGAGTGCTGGTAAGTGTATTTACTTGCTGTTGAACTGCACCGAGGTAGCAATAGTGTTTAGCAAACAAACACACACATACAAATGAATACAGGTATGTCTTTTGAGTGCTTGTGGGGACACCATTGGTGTGTATTGATGTGTAAAGTTGCAATAAAAGCATAGCTTAAAAAAAAACATTGAACAAACCCAATAAAGGTGTACTGTGGGGGAGCCTGCTTTGACCTTCCCAGGATACGGATATCACAGATGGCTGCCTCTGTAGAGTCCCGTGGGATAAACTTGATACAGAGTCGCCTCTTCCTGAAGGCCTGTTCTTCTACACAACAAAACGAGAAATAGTCACATACCATATTTATTGTAATGTTCTCTGAAACAAAAAACAGCTGAGTCAAAGGTCAGTTCACGTCTACTCGGGTTGGCATGGCTCAGTGGTTGAATGGTCGTCTCCCAACCGTGAGGTTGTGGGTTCGATCGTCACCCCTGGTGACCATGTCGAATGATCCTTGAGCAAGACACGGAACCCCGATTTGCCCCAGTGGACCTGGCAGTGCCTTGCATGGCAACAGCTGACCACTGGTGTATGTATGAATGTGTGTGAATGGGTTAATGTGAGGCTTAAATTGTAAAGCGCTTTGGGCACCATATAGTGTAGTTAAAGCGTTATATAAAAATCAGTCAATTTACTTTGAGTCCTTGTGAAGCAACTCTGAGCAGCTTGACTCTTCATTAGTGGCTGGCTAGTTTTTGTTAACCTTGTGCTGGAAGCTAAATTCTCATGGGATTTGTAAATACACAAACCCCAGAGAATCCATCTTGTATCAAACCCACTGATTTTCACCAATCCGTACACTTTTTGTACCGACCAATCACAAAGCGGTATTGTGTTTGGGGGCGGGTATATGGCTGTGACGAAAAAAATACGCGCCGAAGCTGTGGTTAACAAAACTAACATGAACAAATGCATGGACCCTGCAATTAATTCTGTTCTCGCATAATTACTCACTGTTTCACTGTTGAATGAAGAACAGCGAGGGGCGCTTCGTGCATTTTTAACTGGTATAGATGTTTGTGCTTTCCTTTTTTTAACCTACGATGACGACAACATTTTCATCCGTGGCTGTGATTGGTAAAAAAAAAGATTTGGTAGACGAGTTGCGCTTTGCCCAATCAGCTTGAAGTACTGTACTGAATGTCCTGCTTCTCCTGACAAGATCACATTGGAGCGGTCCAAGATAGATATTGTGGAGAACAGTGGCGAGCGGTGACCTTTTTGAGTGGGTATGCTGGACTGAAGCCTAATTTATGCCTCCACGTTTGCTCTCGCGTTGATGACCGCCGTAGATGTCATGAATTTTAAGAGCCGCGTCGCTCGTGGCCGGCTGCGGTGCACACGTCGCCAATCCTTTAACGCCGTAGATGGCGGGGCGTAGCTCGCTTCTGATTGGTCCGTTCGATGGCGTTTTTTCTTTTTTTTTTCTCCCCCCCCCCAGATAGTTTTCGTGAAGGCAACTGGCGGCACAAATCAACTTCCTGCTCAGAGACCACGGCTGTGCATGTGGATATGTGCCTGGGACGAGAGACGGAAAACAACAATAACTTAAAAAAAAAAAAAACTGTGTTCGCTAAGCGCATGGCTGTTGTGTTTTGGCGAGTTTACGGTGCACCGGTGCAAATTGGCAATAATTAATTGCCACGGTGATGAACTTACTCTCACCCCGGCTTTGTTTCGTGTTTCTGAATTAAATTGAACTTCCTGAATCCGTCATAAAATGCAGAGGAATCTCCACTCTGTGGCGTCCCAGACATAGCGTCAGCGGGACTGAAACTCCAGCAGACAAAGATGTGTATTTCGCACAAGTCGGAAGGCAAACACACGAGCGGAGCTCCGCCATAACGCCTCCGCGTGAGCCTCTCGCAGAAGCATACTGAGGCCTTGAGAAAAATGCAGGCGCCCGTAAAGGGCGCAAACAGAAAAATTCAGGGGGTATTTTTGTTAATTTTAATATTAAATATTATTTAATTATTATTTAATACCACTGTATAGGTATAAAATTAAAGGGGAAATATTCAGGACTGACACAGGTTGATGCGCACATACACTTTAATATAACCATCACTGTGGTGAGTGAAATGACACAATCACATGCCCACAAATTAGCCAATACGTTGGAATTTACTGGTACAGTGATACCTCAGCTCGCGAACATAATTGGTTCCCAGAAAGTGTGTGTAAGGCGAAAAGTTCTTCTTCCGAACATTTATTTCCCATAAGAAACCATTAAAATGAGAATAATCCGTTCCCAGGTCCCTATAAAAAATAATTTTCTACTAAATAAGCCTTAAAACTACACAAAAATATACCTTATTTTATGTATAATAAATGTGCTATTGTATTGTAATTAAAGAAATAAACTGTACTGTATAATAAAGTCGTTTTATTTACCTTTGTGATGGTAGTTCTTAAGGATGGTAGCAGACTTACTTCATTTGCGAGCGTTTCACCGCGGAGAGTGTTTATGGAACGGTTGCCGTTCATTCGCGCTTTCGTGCTCACCGGGGCGGAGGAGGCGTGTCCCTTGGTGAACAAGGAAGTGGAGCACTTTAGCGAGTCAACAAAGTGAGCACCGCCAACTATTTTCACTTCTTTCCTGGGACTAAACAGCCGTGGCACTATTTTCTCCTATTTTGAGGTACGTTAGCACTTTCGCTTTTTTTTGTGGCGCGAACTCCATTGACTACAATGCAAACGCGCCGCCGAATCGCCTCCCTCGCTTTTGGTTGAGAACGCAGCATTAGGCTTAACACTAGCCTATGGTGGGGTCTTTTTCGGTCCCATAATAGCAAAAGTACACTCAATATGGTCCAAAATGTCTATCAAACACAAACCGCGTCCGCACTCAAAGAAAGGGGGTGACGAACTGGGACGCCGTGAGCGTATGTCACCTTCTCGTGGCCGCCACCGTGGCGCTGTTCGCCCGCGTGGTTTGGTTCGTCCGCCGAAAACTAGTTCGTCAGCAGAGACGAAATGCTCGCGAATTTAATGTTCTTGAGGCTAAAAGTTTGTGAGCTTAAGTGTTCGTCAGCAGAGGTTTTACTGTATTTACAGAACTGGCTCGTCCCGGGAGAGGAAAAAAATAGCATCGCTGTCATATGAGGACTATTTGCACCGGAGTTTACAACAGTAAAGTGCGCCGGAGGACCCAAGTCAGCAGGATGAGAAGGGGCACTGAGATCAAAGACCATAACTTCGGTTTTCTTCTCGTTGAAGTTCAAGAAATTTGATTTCCTCCAGAGAGGTCAAAAGTGGCCTCAATGAGAAACTGTCCTTTTTACTAAGCGGGACATAGATCTGACTGTCATCCGCATAGCACTGAAAAGAAATCCCTTTTTTTATTTTTAGGATGGAATATAATGAAAACAGTACGGGCTCCTAGTTAGAACCTTGTGGAACACCACTGTAAAGGTATACAATTAAAGTGGAAATATTCAGGACTGACACAGGTTGATGCGCACACACACTTTAATATAACCATCACCGTGGTGAGTGAAATGACACAATCACATGCCCACAAATTTGCCAATACGGTGGAATTTACTGGTATTTACAGAACTGGCTCGTGCCCATGACGTGGGCTCAACCCGGGAGAGGAAAAAAATAGAACCTTGTGGAACACCACATGACAGTTGGGCAGTGCGGCACTCGGAGCATCCAACGCTAAATCAAAATATTCTGTCAGCCAAGTAGGATCTAAACCACTCAAGAGCACTACCACAAATGCCCGCTTGATGCTTTAATGAGCCAACAGAACACTGTGGTCCACTGTATCAAAAGCTGCAGTCAGATCTAACACAACGAGACATACATAGTCTCCGGTGTCATTTGCCAGTGCGCAAACTAGTCGTAAAGTGGCGTGAAGTGTGCGTAAACCCATCATGACTGTGTGCCATGTCGGGGCAAAAATTTTGAAATGTTCGAAATTTTTTGTCACGACAAAATTTCGCAACCGGGTCGTGAACTATGCGCAAAACTATTCGTGAACTCGTCAGTACGATGCAGGAAGGATGTGCGCCAGTGCGTGGCAGGACTTCAGACAATTAAGAGATTTGTATGAGAAGGATATTTCTTTATCTTTTTCTGACCGATCATCAAAATTTGGTTTACCAAATTCACATTTTTTTTCCCATTATCTACAGGCTAGAGATTATGTCAAAAAACTGTTCCCTTACTTCCCCAACAGACCCCCAGAAACCAGTTTGGATGTTGTACTGGGACTAGACCCTCAACAGAGTAAATGCATTTCAGTCTTGTATAAAATACTTGATGGAATAATTATAAAATCAATTGATGTTTTTAAAAGAAGTTGAGAAGACAACTTACAGTTGACTGTATCTGAACAGCAATGGAATCTGATCTTGAAATTAATACATTCTTCCTCAATTTGTGCCCATCATGCTTTAATCCAAAATAAGGTGTTTTATAAAATTAATGGTGTCAAAATGATTGCGTTATTATCTCATTAACTTAAAGTGCCTTTTACGGCACTAATTTTTTTTAACGCTCGATTAACGACCGCTCCTTATTTGGAAAGCCTCTGCCAAGGGAATTCCAGTCACCATGCAGTAAAAACGTCTATGTCAAAACTACCCAATAGAAATTGCACTGGAGCTAAACACACAGTGTTTAAAGGGCAGAATGTAGCGTGGAGAGCTATTTGGACTGTGTCTCAACACTACCACCCGTGCCTTGCTTAGAAAGAACGCACTCGGTTAGCCGTTAGCACCGAGCACCAAGAGGTGTCCATGGGCACTCTGAAACCCCTTTGAGGGTAAAGAGCCGAATGGACGCCGTCTTGTCAGTTGGAGTGAGCCCAAGCCCATTTATCTTTAGATGTGAGGCATATTTATTCAGCATCTTCACAAAATATCTCATTAGGATGAACTGAAAGTGTCGATGTGTTCGCTGTAACAGTAGAGCGGCCTCAGCTGCATCATGGCGCATCCGAGAACTTAACAAAATAAAAGCGTTCAACGTCATGAAAAAGAATCACTATAACACAATTTAGCAGTAATAAATTAAATGATACTATGAAAAGAACACATCGATCGTTTCTGGTTCCTATGCAGTATGCACATCCTATTTAACTTACCAAAATAAAAGCCTTCAGCGAACGCATATATTTGTGGGGATTGTATTGTATTTTACAGTTTTAAAAATGTGCATAATTTCACAAGTTATTTCATGTTAAAAATTCGGCAGCTCCTAATATGAAAAGAAAAATGCACTGAGCTGTCAATATTGTCTTACAAATGCAATTATGCCATGTTGTAGTGACAGAAAAATGACCAAAACAAATCAGTCACACTTTGGTTTGGTTTTACAGTACAGTACATATTTAAAAAAATTGTAAACTTTTTTTTTATTGAATTGTTATGAAATTACTCTATCAATGAATTTTTTATTTCTTTTATTAAATTGTTGTGAAATTACTCTCAATGACTAAAAAATAAAACCCCATTTAATATGGGGGAAAAATTGTACATTTTATTGTCATTTTAGATATAAATTGAAGTAGAAAACATGCGATTAATGTGCGATTAATCGTCAGTTAATTATTGAAGTCATGTGATTAATTACGATTACAAATTTTAATCGACTGACACCTTTATATAAAATACATTTTACAAATGCTAGATTGTCTAAAATCTATCCAGCGGTTCATTTTGACATTTGCAATAGGTGTGGGAAATCACCAGCAACTCATGTTCACATGTTCTGGGATTGGCCCAAACTAAGTGTATTTTGGAGAGAGGTTTTTAATACACTTTGCCAAGTATATGGCCAAACTGTTCCTCCTAACCCGCTTTCGACTATCTTCGGCGCTCCTCCTGACACAACAGTATCTGGTCCCCTTAAGCAGGCCCTGGCCTTTACGACTTTACGAGCTCGTAGGCTCATTTTATTGAGGTGGAAACTCCCCAGCCATCCATCCCATGATTTGTGGATGAAAATTGGCAGGCACGTGTAGCAACATTCACTGTGGTCATACTTTTTGCCCCTTTGCAAAGCGTTTTCATCCAGTTGACTTCAAACTTAGCATGTATCATCTCAAAACCTGAGACAACAACTGGGCAAAAAATCATGACTTTTCTAAATCCTATATGACGGGGACGGGGCATCAAATATTGCCTTTAAAATTTCATTTGTTGAAGGTTTCAAGATGGCGGAGTGAGCAGACGTGCGTTGGGTGGCTCCCCCGAGTTGGTTAGGAAAAATTGCTTGAAACACGAAACTCGACAACCAAAAGGCTAAAAATGAACAAAAATTCAAGAAAGCAAAAGAACAAGAACAAAGAGGAGGAAAAATACGAAATGGAACCCGAACAAGAGGAAGACGTCGTCGAAGAGGACGTTAGCAAGCGACTGGAAATGGCTAACTTCACGGAGGAACTTAAGGCAGGGCTTTTCGCCATTAAAAAAGAAATAAAGGAACTCAGAAGGGAGTTTCGAGAAGATCTAGCCACATTCCGAGGAGAGATGAAAAAGGAAATCAATTCGATACGCGAAGAAATAGACCGCAAATGCTCTGAAAACAAGAGGGAGCTTCAGGCCCAAGCAGCTAATATGGAGGCAGCACAGGCCCGTATAGCTGAACTAGAAGAGTGGCAAGCGGATTCGGGCTCGGCGATATCGGCGATGATGGAGGTGTCGCGCCAACTTCAAGAAAAGCTAACTGATTTGGAAAGCAGATCGCGGAGGAACAATCTCCGTATTTACGGGGTCCCGGAGGACGCCGAAAATGACTCTGATTCGGTTGCCGACTACGTGGCGCGGCTGCTCAAAACTGCACTCGACTTACCGGAAAGCATGGAGCTCCATATACAGCATTGCCATCGAGCACTGACGAGAAAGCCCGGCCCTGAAGCGACTCCAAGGTCCATTGTAGCAAACTTTCTACAATTCGACACTAAGGAATTGATCTTACAAAAAGTGTGGGGCAAGGAAAGGAAGAAGATAAAGATAGGCGATAAACAAGTATTTTTCGATCATGATTATGCGACGGAAGTCCTTCAGAAAAGAAAGACCTATGCGAATATCAAGAGGAGATTGAAACAACAAGGAATACGGTTTCAGACACCGCTCGCAAAAATGAGGATCCACTGGGAAGATGGCGTGAAAACATACGAGGATGCTAAAGACGCAGCGCGGGATATGAGAGCGAGAGGATACGAGGTCGAGGAGCCGGAGGAGAAAGGCACAACACAGGCGACGCGCCGCAAGAACGACACGGCCCGAGATGCTGCGGGAACAGAGTGGCGGCGAGCTGGCGGCGGGAAGCAACGAGTGGAGACGACACGTCGATTGAAAGACAAACTACAACAATTTAGGAGAAAATAAGACTTTCCCTAAACAGAATCAAAGGTACACAGGTGGAATGACTACAAATCGGGTAAAGTGCTATTACTATTTTTTTTTGGTTTTGTCTTTAAGTGAAAATAGAAGTTAAGAGTTAACAGAAGGGAACGTTTCAAATGTATATGTTGTTATGAGTAAAATATTGTTGTGAATTTAATTGCCTGGGGCAAATCCAACCGACAGGGGGAGAGAGAGGCTAATTGGGATATGTCTAGACTTAAGGGAGAGTACAGTGTTAGGTCTAGGGAGAGGCCCTCAAGCCAGAGGACTTCCTCTCCATACAGTTATTGGGGCACTGGGAAACCCCCCCAGTTTTTGTTTTTGATTTCTTCTTTTCAAATTGAGTTGTGTGTAGATATTTGTTTTGTTTATTGTTGTTGGGGAGCACACGTGAGAAGGATTCAAAAAGATGAAATGATAATAGTATCAAGATAATATCGCTAAATGTGAATGGCTTGAGTACGCCAGCAAAGAGAGGGAAAGTCATGGCGAAATTGAAGAAAGAAAAAGCACAAATTGTAATGTTACAAGAGACACATTTGTCTAAACTAGAACATGAAAAACTGAGTAAGTTTGGCTATAAAAATTTATTCTATAGCACGTACAAAGGAGGCCGCAAGAGAGGAGTAATAACTCTGTTGGCAAACTCAACCCATTTTGAACTGGAAAAGGATGTCAAAGATAAGGAGGGAAGGTTTGTCATTGTGAAAGGAAGTGTGGGGAATGAAAAAATTACATTGGCTAACATATATGCACCTCCTGAAAGTGATAAGCTTTTTTTTAAGCATCTATTCGATACCATTGCAATGGAATCAGAAGGAATTATAATTTGTGGGGGAGACATAAATGTAGCTCTATGTCATAGAAACGATTCAACAAGTCTAAAAAGGAATAGAAAGCAATTGTCAAGATATGTTAATATGTCATTGGAAGAGACAGGTCTGATGGATGTGTGGAGATACATGCATCCACTAGAGAGGGAATATACACATTATTCCGCTGCACACAAAGTTCATGCAAGGATAGATTACTTCTTTATGAGCGTAGGAGAGTGTCACCTTGTGGAAGAATGTAACATAGGAGCCGCAGTATTGTCTGACCACAATCCAATGTTTCTAAAAAATTAAACTGAACAATAGAAGAAGGAATACAATATGGCGACTGAATACAAGCTTAATTAATAATGAACAGAAAAAGGCAGCGATTAAAGAGGACATAATGACATACGTGGCAGAAAATGACAATGGGGAAGTGGACCCGACAATACTTTGGGATGCAATGAAAGTAGTCATTAGAGGTAAATTAATGGCAGAGGCGGCGCGAATAAAAAAGGAAAAATTGGAATCATATAGAAAATATATTAAGACACTCAGGGAACTTGAGAAAAAACTTGAAAATCAGAAAGATGAGAATGTTTATGAGGAGATAAAAAAGATGAAAACCAAAATAAACACTTTACTGTCTGAGGAAGTAGAAAAAAAGAATAAATTTGTCAAACAGAATTACTACGAAGTAGGACCAAGAGCTACTAAATTATTAGCAAGACGCATGAGAAAACAACAGGCTATAAATAGTATTTATAAAATAAGAGACCCACACACAAAGGAATTATGTCGCTCACCAGAGCGGATTGAGAAGGTATTTCAGGAATACTATGGAAATCTTTATGGTCAAACCATTTCAGTGGGATTAGATGAGATGGAGGAATTTCTGAAAACAGTGGAACTACCTTTGATTGGCCCTTCACAAAATAGAAAATTAACAACCAAAATAACAGAAGAGGAGGTGAAGAACGCAATTATGAAATTGAAGAACAACAACAGTCCGGGGAGTGATGGGTACAGCGTAGAATGGTATAAAGCATTCAGGGAAGAACTAACACCTTTACTTGTGTCAGCATTTAACTGGACACTTGAAGAGAATAAAATACCACCCTCATGGAATGAGGCAATAATTTCTGTACTGCCAAAACCTGGGAAAGATAAATGCGGAAATTATAGACCTATCTCACTATTAAATGTAGACTACAAAATATATACATCTATTATTTCAGACAGGCTGAACAAATTTGTGACGGAACTAATAGATGAGGACCAAACAGGATTTATGAAAAACCGACAAGCTCAAGATAACATCAGGAAAACGCTACATGTATTATCATGATAAACAGGACACCTTATTAATTAGTGTAGATGCCGAAAAGGCTTCTGATTCAGTAAATTGGAACTTTCTATATGAAGTAATGAGAAAATTTGGCTTTGACGATAAGTCGGTGCAATGTATTAGAACGCTCTATCATCGACCTAATGCCAGAATTAAAATAAATGGTAACTTGACAGGCAGAATATACCTACAAAGATCAACTAGACAGGGATGCTGTCTCTCTCCCACTTTGTTTGCTCTCTTCATTGAACCACTAGCACAAGCAGTTCGACAAAGTGAGGAAATTACTGGTGTAACAATAAATAATATAGAAAATAAGATTGGGCTTTTTGCAGATGACATTATAGCATATCTCAGACATCCAGAGCAATCCTTACCTGCACTAATGAGGCTATTTGAGATATATGGTCACCTATCTGGATATAAAATTAATATATCAAAAACTCAGATACTTACATTGAACTACACTCCATCAAAGCCTATTCAAGACATATATAAGTTTAACTGGAATCAAGAGAAGAGTAAATATTTGGGGGTCTATATCACCAAAAACTGGAACATATATAAGGTAAATTATGATATTATTAATAAGGATATTCAAGAGGATATAAAGAGGTGGTCTACTTTAACAATGGACTTTAGTGCACGGATTGAAGCAATCAGAATGAACATGCTGCCTAGGCTTCTTTATTTATTCCAATCCTTGCCAATAGAGATCCCACAAACACAGTTTGTGAATTGGGATAGGACAATATCAAGATTTATATGGGGAGGTAAACATCCCAGAGTGAAATATGTAACCCTTCAACTACCTAAAGAACAAGGAGGTATGGGTCTCCCAAATTTAAGAGAGGATTACCATGCATCTCAATTCAGATATATAGTTTGCTGGTGTAATACAGACTATGTAGCCAAATGGAAAGGAATGGAAAGAGAGTTTGGTGGCTTCCCCATTCAAAGCCTAGTTGGGGATAAAATATTATATGAGAAGGTGCAGGAAAAGCTAGACCCCATCACTTTATTTACTCTGAAGTTGTGGTTCACAGTCATTCGAAAACAAAAAATTGAAGATATTGATCAATTAAAGTGGGTGGCATATGACACAAACTTCAAACCAAATGAATATGACAGGAGATTTAAGGAGTGGACATATATGGGACTGACGGCATGGTGCACCTTGTTAGATAAAGGGAAAGTGAAAAGTTTTCAAGATATGAAAATAGAATATAATATGGAGAAATGTGATTTTTATAGATATTTACAAGCAAGGGACTATTACAAGAAAAGGGTCCAAATGGATCTCTCGAGAAACACAAGTGGGGTAACTCAACTTTTGATCAGGACGTATAAGGGTGCATCGTGTAGGATTATCTCCACACTGTATAAGGCTTTGTTAGTAAACAAAAACTCAACCAATTATATTAAGACAAAATGGGAATCTGAACTTGACATACAAATCACAGAGCAACAGTGGCTGGGGATGTGGAAAGCTCACCAAATGACTACCATGTCCCAAAAGTGGAGGGAATTTTCATGGAAAAACTTGATATGTTTTTTTGTCACACCCAAGATTAGGAATAGATACTCGAAAACAAATCTCATGTGTTGGAGAGAGTGTGGAGAATTGAATGCAGATCATACACATGTTTTTTGGAAATGTAAAAAAATACGACATTTTTGGGAAAAAATACACTATTTGGTACAGGAGATTCTGGGGTACGGAATCCCTTTCAACTGTATGACTCTCTATTTGAATGACTTTAACTCTTTTCAATCCGCCGACGAACTAGTTCATCATGTAACACCCGGTGGGCGTCACCCGAAGACGAAAAAGTTCGTCAAATGTGTTTTTTTTTATGAATGGGTGGATGAGACTCTTGGGCAGTTTCCCTCTGAATATTAAGCCCGTGAAGCACTGTAGTGACAAACTGTGCCCTCTTGATGGCAGTGATGGTCTCTTTACACGAGAAGGATGTGATTTCCTAGTAAAGGCGGAGTGTTGTGGAGTGGTGGGGGCCGGTGGCTGGGGGAGAAAAGACGAGTGCTAACGGCGGCTAACCGGAGGCCGCTAAAAACAAAAGCTCACGCTTTTGAGCAGAGCGTTTGTCACGATCGGTCAAGAGATGACGAATAGAAAGATCAAGGAGCCGGATTCTGCATAAGAGAGTGTGAAAAGCGACAAAAACGTCACGGGCGCCCACTTCAGAAGCCACCGCCTCCGGGGTTCTCTGAGACACGGAGTGAAAGTTTGCATCGTCGTATCTCTGACCAGTCCACGTCATCTGACGAGGAATCCGTGACGAATTTGGCGAATTCGAGCCGCCTTCACCAGTTGAACAGATCAATTCAAGTGTGGCAAAGGGAGCAGCAGCAGCGATTTATCCCCGAAAGCTCCTGGAAGCCCCGGAGGTAAGCTAACGTTTAGCATTCTGTAAATCGAGTGATCACAATTGTACTAGTTCAGTATATTGAATGTGACAGGGATGAAATGACTTGGATGGATGAGAATATTCACAGACATGCTTCTGTATACTGTATGTGCAATGTCTGTAACCTCGTACTAACTAACGCATGTTGCACAACATTCGATTACAGTTGGGGCAGCGTACACAAATGGCCCCTTCGCAGTCACACGCAGTGCGACCGAGAGGTAAAAAAAAATCACAATACCTTGCAACAATAATAAAAATTACATCTTGATCACAGTATTTTCTGTAATTTACAGAAGCAGCTACTACACTGGCAGAGGCACAAGCGTGTGAACATCTTGCAGTGTCCCCCTGAACGCAGAAGAAAGCTTCACACGCGATCACACAAAAGACACTATTGGGTTTCAAAACAAAAGCCATGCACCCATTCATGCATGCATATTTTGTAAATAACCCCAAATTTGCAAATAGTTTATCAAATGTGAAAATGGAGCTGTTATTTCCCTGTATAGTACGTTAATAGCGCACACGCACGAGCACGCACGCACACGCACGCACACGCACGAGCACGCACACACGAGCATGCACACCCACACACATGCACAAACATTCCTGTAAATAATCATTTTGTAAATAGTTTGTGAAATGTGAAAATATTGCTGTTTACACACGCTATCAGATATGTAAATAAATCCTTATTTTGCTATCAAAAACACATTTTCATTTTTTTTTTCATGTTTTATGGAAGGCAAGGACTGTTGAGATATTTGAGATGTCACTAAACCAAAAAATATTACTGTAAAAGTCACTGTTTTGCAGAAAATGCATCATTTCACAAAAAGCTTAATTTCTCCTTATTTTGCCCGAGATTCTTGAATTATGTCAAATCAAGCCATTTTCAAATGATGATTACTAAAGAACAGAATAAGGTAGAACCATACTTTTTTTTTTCTAATGAAAGAGGAGACCCCAATCTTTCAAACGACACCCACCATGTCTATTTAGTCATAGCACACAATATTCTAATAAGCATTGAAAATGGGTGAAAATATGCGAAATCTGGTGGGATTCTGGAGTTACCTTGTCAGAAAATGTGTGGGATTGAAAGAGTTAATGAAGGAGTGATACAACATGAAGACAAATACTTGGTAAATATATTGCTTGTGGCAAGCAAAAAAGCTATAACAAGAAAATGGTACAAAATGGACCCACCGAATGAAGACCAATGGAAGGCAATCGTGGAAGAAATCCATACGATGGAGATACTAACTTTCCATATGAGATTGCAGGGTACTCAAGGAGATCAAAAGTGGAGGAAATGGAAAACATACAAGGACTTAAATGGCGATGGACATGATCAATATGAGAAGTAGTCAGTGAATTGTTTAGTAAAGTGGCTTCCCCTGTTAATGTTGAAGGTTTGTTTGTATTTTATATACAACAATGTTGTTTGTGTGTGTTCAAAAAGGAAATAAAAATTGAAGTGAAAAAAAAAAAATTCATTTGTTCAGAAAGAGCAAATACTTAATAACTCCCATGTACAAGCCCCAAAAAATCCCAAACTTCTCATGCAACTTAATTGTCATGGCCCAAAAACATGTATACGATAAAATTCAGTTATACATATAGTGCCACCTTGTGATGACAATAAATGTCATACTTGCTAAATGTTTTTAGCTACTGTGCCGAGCTCGTTGAAGGGATTCAGTTGAAAATTGGTCAGAAAAGCCTTAAGATGTTGATCATGCCCCACACCGAATATTGTAACTCTTCGCCAAAAGGCATGGCCATTACGGTGCCGCAAAGTCTGATGATTTTTCGTGACAATAAAAGCTGCTTTAACTTGAACCAGATGATCCTATCTTCTCAAAATTTCACACATTTGATGAGAGTCCAGCCCTTAAGAGATCTACGAACTTATATTTCATCTTACTTATAGCACCACCTACTGGCAATTTTTTGTCTTACGATTTTTCTTCAATGTTTTCTTCCAACCATGTTAACTGGACCTACCTCATATTTGCTCAGATGGGGGTTTTGGCCTTCATGATGTCACAACACGAAGTGTATTAGTTTTCGCAAATCGCTGTGGGCGTGGCTAAGCGCTGTTCGCCAAGAAAACAACGGCAATTTTGAAGGCCTAAACTGGTACAGAAACACATGAAACTTGGCACACACATCTGGCCTGGCAAAATGAGCAATATTTTAGCATTTATTGTGTTATTTTTTACAAAAATTACTGAATAGCGCCACCTAGAAATTTTTAAAGGGATTGTTCGGCTTTTTTGACATGAATCTCTATTTCATCCTCACCTCCCGTGTGTGCGATCAGCACTGACTTACCCCTGACAGCGTTCGGTGACACCAGTTCTGGTTCGGCGTTGGACGAGAGGAAAATAGTCCAGCAAGCTGGCTGGGGTGTCGGAAATAAAGCGTTTTTTTTCTAAAAACTATTTGTTTTCATAAGTGTGATACATTTCCATCACAATAATCCTTTCCTGAAAAAAGTCAGACGCCATTACCGCCAGCCACTACTTTTCTGTTCGTTCGTATCACTGCGCGGCGCCCTGTAGACAGCGAATTGCCGCACTGCTGCCAGCTGATCCTTCCGCCTGAAGTTGTTTGCCTTTTCGGCGGAAGTATCAGCTAGCTGGCTGCAGTGCGTCGGTTAGCGCTCTACAGGGTGCCGCGCAGTGATACGAACGAACAGAAAAGTAGTGGCTGGCGGTAATGCCGACTTTATTCAGGAAAGAGTATTGTGATGGAAATGTATCACGCTTTTGAAAACAAATAGTTTTTAGAAGAAAAACGCTTTATTTCCGAGACCCCAGCCAGCTTGCTGGACTATTTTCCTGTCGTCCAACGCCGAACCAGAACGCGTGTCACAGAACGCTGTCAGGGGTAAGTCAGTGCTGATCGCACACACAGGAGGTGAGGATCAAATTGAGATTCATGTTAAAAAATCCGAACGATCCCTTTAACGACGCAGCCCCGGTTGTACGTTTAAGCAAGATCTACGAACATTTTTAGGTGTATAAGGGAGCCCAAGACCTACAAAAAAATTCTCTTGGACCCATATGGTAAAATGAACAGGACGTGAGCTACGAATTTTTGAATGTCCCATTTTTGCCGATTTTTGCACATTTACAGGGGGCATACTTTTGCCCACTTCTCCTATACGTTTTAACCGACTGACTTCAGACTTGACCTGTCAAGACCTGAGCCAATGAAAGGGGAAAAAATCTTGACTTTTCGGAATATTATTTGATGAGGGAGGAGCATCAAATTTTGTTTTTTGCAATGAAAAAGGATATGTTTAATAACTCCCCGGTACATCCTCCAAAAAATCCCAAACTTGACATGTATGTTTATAGTCAAGGCCTGAAGGTATCTCAATGACAACATTCAGTTATAAATACAGCGCCACCTAGCCCTTGAGGCATAAAAAAATAAAAATAAAAAATACCCCACATACGGTATTTTGTTCAAAAAATTTAAACTCATTTTAAGTGTGATAACAAAGTCATTTATAAATATTATTTTACTTTCGACCACTCAAAATGTTACTGGCATCAGACCGATCCAAACATATGTACTTTTTTATTTTGTTTTATTTATTTTTGATAGCCTCTATGGACAATAAAAGAAACATTCAAATTCAAGGACGCATCTGTTGAGGAAGGATGCATCTCTACTTGCTCCTGCACTCGCTAGTGATTTCATTATAAGGCTGTATTGTGGCTATTGTGGTTTTGTGGTATTGTGTGGGAGACTTTTCACTTGGATCATGTAACATAAGTAACTTAAGTAACGCTTGTACAATAACTATAGGGCCGTTATAGGAGGGGAAAATGTAAAGAGTTACGTTGGAAGTTACAGCAAAAAAGTAGTTTCGTTATGTAACGTAACGAATGTAAGGGCCTTAATTCCAACACTGGTTACAAGTCATTGAATTCCATATACTTTTGGTAAGGTAAGGTTTATTTTGAAATTGGGTTTCTCACATGTTAGCGCCGTGTACTGTCATGCATGCTGCCGTTGGCTTGACGACACCTTCCTCAATGCATATCTGAGGCAGAAATGACGTGGACTGGTTTCTTTCAGTCCTAGTATTAATAAACTTTTTTTTTTTTTTTTTTTTTTTAAGATTACGATAATTTTGTAATCCATCCATCCATCCATCCATCCATCCATCCAACCATCCATCCATCCTTCCATTTACTACCGCTTATACGAGGTCGGGTCCCGGAGGCAGCAGCTTTAGGAGGGAAACCTTTTGGCTCAGCTCTTTCTTCACCACGACGGACCAATACAGAGTCCGCATCACTGCAGACGCTGCACCGATCCGCCTGTCGATCTCCCGCTCCATCCTGCACTCACTCGTGAACAAGACCCCAAGATACTTGAACTCCTCCACTTGGGTCAGGATCTCATCCCCGACCCGGATAGGACACGCCACCCTTTTCCGACTGAGGACCATGGTCTCGGATTTGGCTCCAGTGAGAGTTGGAGATCACGGCTTGATGAAGCCAACAGCACCACATCATCTGCAAAAAAGCAGAGATGCAATGCTGAGGCCATCAAACCGGAAGCCCTCAACGCCTCGGCTGCGCCTAGAAATTCTGTCCAAAAGAATTCTGAACAGAATCGGTGACACAGGGCAACCTTGGCGGAGTCCAACCCTCACTGGAAACGAATCCGACTTACTGCCGGCAATGCCGACCAGACTCTGGCAACGGTCGTACAGGGACCGAACCGCCCGTACCCTGCACTCCCGAAGCAACCACCACAGGACCCCGGGACAAGGGAGAAGCTCTGCCGGAGGTGGGTGTTCAAACTCTTTCTGACAGGGGATTCCGCCAGATGTTCCCAGCAGACCCTCACAATACGTTTGGGTCTGCCAGGTCAGACCGGCATCTTCCCCCACCAACGGAGCCAACACACCACCAGGTGGTGATCAGTTGACAGCTCCGCTCCCCTCTTCACCCGAGTGTCGAAAACATGCAGCGGCAAATCCGACGACACGACTACAAATTCAATCATCGAACTGTGGCCAAGGGTCTCCTGGTGCCAAGTGCACATATGGATACCCTTATGTTTGAACATGGTGTTTACAATATTGTATTACAATTTTGTAATCGTGGAGTGTAATAATCGCAAATCAATGTCGATTAATTAGCCCGACTCAAAAAATTGAGTTGCATGCTTTGAGTTACGAGCATGCTCAAGAATGAATTAAACTCCTATCTCAAGGCACCGCTGCACTGACTTTAAGTCATAATCATTACAATTAAGAGTTTTCAAAACTTCAAATACATTCCTATTAGGATAACGATACACGCAGTAAAGAACACAATATCTACAATATTCGATATAGTGTCAGAAATTATTTCAACGATTACAGTATCACGATATTCGGTATGCGAGTGACAGTGGAAACTTGCTGACTGTTCTTTTTCGCCAATAGTGTCTATGTTCCTAGTCATTGCTTCCGCCTACTTGACCGCAATTTAAGGAATTAGCACCCCCAAAAACAGGAAAGGAGAGATCGTAACATATATATAAAGCAGCAAAAGGTCACAAAAGTCACGGTTAGGACCGGATCACGGATTTGAGTCACAGATCGAATCGTTTTTGGGATCAGAAAAGAAATACATGTTAAATAGTACTTTGTTTTCATTTGTATTAAAAACTTTTGCCCATTTAAAAAACAAAAAAACAAAACTAGAGCTGCGAGCAGCTATAAAGGGCCCTCCCAGCCCGGGCCACGTTGGGGTACTGGCACGTTGGGGTACTGGCACATTGGGGTACTGGCACATTGGAAGCAGAATTTCTTTGAAAATGGCATGATAAACCATTACATGTGGATTTTTATTTTTTTTGCCAGGTGTGACGTGTGTGTCAAGCTCAATGGGTTTTGGTGATTGTTAAGATCTGCAAAAATCTGCGTCTTTTTTTATTTTTAGGCAATGAGTTGCCCTGATTGGTATTTTTTGCAAAAGTACATTTACACATCATCGCTCATACTCATTGCACAATGTTGCTTTTGTTGTCCATAGAGGCGATAAAAAAAAAATGAAACTAAATAAAAAAGTACATATGTTTGGATCGGTCTGATGCCAGTGAACATATTTAGTGGTGGAAAGTAAAAGAATATTCAGAAATGACTTAATTATCACACTTACAATGAGTTTAAAATTTTTGTAAAAATACCGTAAGTGAGGCATTTTTTTTATGACTCAAGGACTAGGTGGCGCTGTATTTACAACTGATTTTGTCATAGAGATACCTTCAGGCCTTGACTATGAATATACATTTCAAGTATGAGATTTGTTGGAGCATGTACCTGGGAATTATTATGCATATCCTTCATTCACGACATTGCTTTTAATGTCCATAGAGGCTATCAAAAATCAATAAAACTAAATAAGCCCAAGACCTACAAAAAAGTCTCTTGGACCCATATGCTAAAATGAACAGGAAGTTAGCTACGAATTTTTGAATGTCCCATTTTTGACAATTTTTGCACATTCACAGGGGGCAGACTTTTGCCCACTTCTCCTACACGTTTCATCTGACTGAGTTAAGACTTGACCTGGACCATGTCAAGACCTGAGCCAACGACAGGGGGAAAAATCTTGACCTTTCGAAATACTATATGATGAAGGCGGGGCATCAAAATTTGTGTTTCGCACTGAAAAAGGATATGCTTAATAACTCCCCGGTACATGCTCCAAAAAATCCCAAACTTGACATGTATGTTAATCGTCAAGGCCTGAAGCTATCTCTATGACAACATTCAGTTATATATGCAGCGCCACCTAGCCCTTGAGGCATAAAAAAAAAATACCCCACATACGGTATTTTGTACAAAAAATGTAAACTCATTCTAAGTGTGATAACTAAGTCATTTATGAATATTCTTTTAGTTTCCACCACTCAAAATGTTCACTGGCATCAGACTTATCCAAACATATATATATTTTTATTTATTTTTGATAGCCTCTGTGGACATTAAAAGCAATATCGTGAATGAAGGATATGCTTAATAACTCCACGGTACATGCTCCAAAAAAAATCCCACACTTGACATGTATGCTTATAATCAAGGCCTGAAGGTATCTCGATGACAACATTCAGTTATAAATACAGCGCCACCTAGCCCTTGAGGCTTATATAAAAAAAAAAAAAAAACCCACATACGGTATTTTGTACAAAAAATGTACACTCATTCTAAGTGTGATAACTAAGTCATTTATGAATATTCTTTTAGTTTCCACCACTCAAATTGTTCACTGGCTTCACACCGATCCAAACGTATGTACGTTTCCATTTTGTTTTATTCATTTTTGATTGCCCCTTTGGACAATAAAAGTAACATTGTGCAATGAGTACAACGAGCGATGATGTGTATATACACTTTTACAAAAAATACCAATCAGGGCAACTCATTGCCTAAAAATAAAAAAGGATGCTGATTTTTGCAGGTCTTAACAATCACCAAAACCCGTTGAGCTTGACACACACACTGGCAAAAAAATATTCTACATGTAAAGGTTTATTATGCCATTTTCAAAGAAATTTTGCTTCCAATATGCCAGTACCCCAACGTGCCAGTACCCCAACGTGCAAGGACCCCAACGTGGCCCGGGCTGCGAGGGCCCTTTATAGCTGCTCGCAGCTCTAGTTATTATTATTAGGGCCCGAGCAGCGACCGCTGCGAGGTCCCTATTGTTTTTTAAAAAATTATTATTATTATTATTATTATTATTATTATTATTATGGCCCGAGCAGCGACCGCTGCGAGGTCCCTATTGTTTTTGTAAAAATTATTATTATTCTTCTTCTTCTTTATTCTCCGCAAACAATCGCGATTTTGGGTACCTAAATATTCACGAAAACTCACCGAACTTTGCACACTCCTCAGGTCCGGCGAAAAATTTGATATTATGAAGTCGTTATAACAACGCGACTCTATAGCGCCCCCTAGCATAGAAAGATAAAAACCAAGCCCGGCACGTTTGAGCTAGAGCAACGAAAATTGGCAGGCACGTGTAGCACCCCGAGACGCACAAAAAAGTCTATTGGGACCATGTAGCTAAAATGTACAGGAAGTGAGCTATGAATTTTTTAATGTCCAATTTTGGCCTATTTTGGCACATTCACTGTGGTCATGCTTTTTCCCCCTATGCAAACATTTTTCATCCCATTGACTTCAAACTTGGTATTTATCATCTCAAGACCTAAGAGAACAGCTGGGCAAAAAGTCTTGCCTTTTCGAAATACTATATGACGGGGGCGGGGCATCAAATATTGCCTTTAAAATTTCATTTGTCCAGAAAGAGCAAATGCTGAATAACTCCCATGTACAAGCTCCAAAAAATCTCAAACTTCTCAGGCAACGTAATAGTCACGGCCTGAAAACATCTATATGATAAAATTCAGTTATACATATAGCGCCACCTAGTGGTTACAATAAATGTCATACTTTACGTTTTTAGCTACTGTGCTGAGCTTGTTGAAGGGATCCATTTGAAAATTGGTCAGAAAAGCCTTAAGATGTTGATCATGCCCCACACCGAATATTGTAACTTTTCGCCAAAGGGCGTGGCCGCTACGGTGACGCAAAGTCTGAAGATTTTTCGTGAAAATAAAAGCTGCATTAACTTGACCGAGATGATCCTATCTTCTCAAAATTTCACACATTTGATGAGAGTCCAACCCTAAAGACATCTACTGACTTATATTTCATCTAACTGATAGCGCCACCTAGTGGCAATTTTTTTTCTTACGAATTTTCTTCTACGTTTTTCTCCAAACACGTTAACTGGACCTACCTCATATTTGCTCAGATGAGGGTTTCGGCCTTCATGATGTCACAACACGAAGTTTGTGAGTTTTCGCGAATTGCTGTGGGTGTGGCTAAGCGCTGTTCTCCAAGAAAACAACGCCAGTTTTGAGGGTCTAAACATGCACAGAAACTCATGAAACTTGGCACACACATCTGGCCTGGTAAAATGAGCCATATTTTATTGTTGATTGTGCTATTTTTTACAAAAATGACTCAATAGCGCCCCCTAGAAGTTTTTAACAAAGCAGCCCCGGTTGTACGTTTAAGCAAGAACGACGAATATTTTTAGGTGTATGAGGGAGCCCAAGTCCTACAAAAAAGTCTCTTGGACCCATATGCTAAAATGAACAGGAAGTGAGCTATGAATTTTTGAATGTCCCATTTTTTACGATTTTTGCACATTCACAGGGGGCAGACTTTTGCCCACTTCTCCTACACGTTTCATCCTGACTGAGTTAAGACTTGGCCTGGACCATGTCAAGACCTGAGCCAACGACAGGGGGAAAAATTTTGACTTTTCGAAATACTATATGATGAGGGCGGGGCATCAAATTTTGTGTTTCGCAATGAAAAAGGATATGCTTGATAACTCCCCGGTACATGCTCCAAAAAATCCCAAACTTGACATGTATGTTTATCGTCAAGGCCTGAAGTTATCTCTGTGACAACATTCAGTTATATATGCAGCGCCACCTAGCCCTTGAGGAATAAAAAAAAAATACCCCACATACGGTATTTTGTACAAAAAATGTACATTCATTCTAAGTGTGATAACGAAGTCATTTCTGAATATTCTTTTAGTTTCCACCACTCAAAATGTTCACTGGCATCAGACTTATCCAAACATATATATATTTTTATTTATTTTTGATAGCCTCTATGGACATTAAAAGCAATATCGAGAATGAAGGATATGCTTAATAACTCCACGGTACATGCTCCAAAAAAAATCCCACACTTGACATGTATGCTTATAATCAAGGCCTGAAGGTATCTCTATGACAACATTCAGTTATAAATACAGCGCCACCTAGCCCTTGAGGCTTATATAAAAAATAAAAAAAATACCCCACATACGGTATTTTGTACAAAAAATGTACACTCATTCTAAGTGTGATAACTAAGTCATTTATGAATATTCTTTTAGTTTCCACCACTCAAATTGTTCACTGGCTTGACACCGATCCAAACGTATGTACGTTTCCATTTTGTTTTATTCATTTTTGATTGCCCCTTTGGACAATAAAAGTAACATTGTGCAATGAGTACAACGAGCGATGATGTGTATATACACTTTTACAAAAAAATACCAATCAGGGCAACTCATTGCCTAAAAATAAAAAAGGACGCTGATTTTTGCAGGTCTTAACAATCACCAAAACCCGTTGAGCTTGACACACACACTGGCAAAAAAATATTCTACATGTAAACGTTTATTATGCCATTTTCAAAGAAATTTTGCTTCCAATATGCCAGTACCCCAATGTGCCAGTACCCCAACATGCAAGTACCCCAACGTGCAAGCACCCCAACGTGGCCCGGGCTGCGAGGGCCCTTTATAGCTGCTCGCAGCTCTAGTTAGGGCCCGAGCAGCGACCGCTGCGAGGTCCCTATTGTTTTTCGTTCGAATTATTATTAGGGCCCGAGCAGCGACCGCTGCGAGGTCCCTATTGTTTTTGTAAAAATTATTATTATTATTATTATTATTATTATTATTATTATTATTATTCTTTATTCTCCGCAAACAATCGCGATTTTGGGTACCTAAATATTCACGAAAACTCACCAAACTTTGCACACTCCTCAGGTCCGGCGAAAAATTTGATATTATGAAGTCGTTATAACAACGCGGCTCTATAGCGCCCCCTAGCGTAGAAAAATAAAAACCAAGCCCGACACGTTTGAGCTAGAGCAACGAAAATTGGCAGGCACGTGTAGCACCCCGAGACGCACAAAAAAGTCTATTGGGACCATGTAGCTAAAATGTACAGGAAGTGAGCTATGAATTTTTTAATGTCCAATTTTGGCCTATTTTGGCACATTCACTGTGGTCATGCTTTTTCCCCCTTTGCAAACATTTTTCATCCAATTGACTTCAAACTTGGCATTTATCATCTCAAGACCTAAGAGAACAGCTGGGCAAAACATCTTGCCTTTTCGAAATACTATACGACGGGGGCGGAGCATCAAATATTGCCTTTAAAATTTCATTTGTCCAGAAAGAGCAAATGCTGAATAACTCCCATGTACAAGCTCCAAAAAATCTCAAACTTCTCAGGCAACGTAATAGTCACGGCCTGAAAACATCTATATGATAAAATTCAGTTATACATATAGCGCCACCTAGTGGTTACAATAAATGTCATACTTTACGTTTTTAGCTACTGTGCTGAGCTTGTTGAAGGGATCCATTTGAAAATTGGTCAGAAAAGCCTTAAGATGTTGATCATGCCCCACACCGAATATTGTAACTTTTCGCCAAAGGGCGTGGCCGCTACGGTGACGCAAAGTCTGAAGATTTTTCGTGAAAATAAAAGCTGCATTAACTTGACCGAGATGATCCTATCTTCTCAAAATTTCACACATTTGATGAGAGTCCAACCCTAAAGACATCTACTGACTTATATTTCATCTAACTGATAGCGCCACCTAGTGGCAATTTTTTTTCTTACGAATTTTCTTCTACGTTTTTCTCCAAACACGTTAACTGGACCTACCTCATATTTGCTCAGATGAGGGTTTCGGCCTTCATGATGTCACAACACGAAGTTTGTGAGTTTTCGCGAATTGCTGTGGGTGTGGCTAAGCGCTGTTCTCCAAGAAAACAACGCCAGTTTTGAGGGTCTAAACATGCACAGAAACTCATGAAACTTGGCACACACATCTGGCCTGGTAAAATGAGCCATATTTTATTGTTGATTGTGCTATTTTTTACAAAAATGACTCAATAGCGCCCCCTAGAAGTTTTTAACAAAGCAGCCCCGGTTGTACGTTTAAGCAAGAACGACGAATATTTTTAGGTGTATGAGGGAGCCCAAGTCCTACAAAAAAGTCTCTTGGACCCATATGCTAAAATGAACAGGAAGTGAGCTATGAATTTTTGAATGTCCCATTTTTTACGATTTTTGCACATTCACAGGGGGCAGACTTTTGCCCACTTCTCCTACACGTTTCATCCTGACTGAGTTAAGACTTGGCCTGGACCATGTCAAGACCTGAGCCAACGACAGGGGGAAAAATTTTGACTTTTCGAAATACTATATGATGAGGGCGGGGCATCAAATTTTGTGTTTCGCAATGAAAAAGGATATGCTTGATAACTCCCCGGTACATGCTCCAAAAAATCCCAAACTTGACATGTATGTTTATCGTCAAGGCCTGAAGTTATCTCTGTGACAACATTCAGTTATATATGCAGCGCCACCTAGCCCTTGAGGAATAAAAAAAAAATACCCCACATACGGTATTTTGTACAAAAAATGTACATTCATTCTAAGTGTGATAACGAAGTCATTTCTGAATATTCTTTTAGTTTCCACCACTCAAAATGTTCACTGGCATCAGACTTATCCAAACATATATATATTTTTATTTATTTTTGATAGCCTCTATGGACATTAAAAGCAATATCGAGAATGAAGGATATGCTTAATAACTCCACGGTACATGCTCCAAAAAAAATCCCACACTTGACATGTATGCTTATAATCAAGGCCTGAAGGTATCTCTATGACAACATTCAGTTATAAATACAGCGCCACCTAGCCCTTGAGGCTTATATAAAAAATAAAAAAAATACCCCACATACGGTATTTTGTACAAAAAATGTACACTCATTCTAAGTGTGATAACTAAGTCATTTATGAATATTCTTTTAGTTTCCACCACTCAAATTGTTCACTGGCTTGACACCGATCCAAACGTATGTACGTTTCCATTTTGTTTTATTCATTTTTGATTGCCCCTTTGGACAATAAAAGTAACATTGTGCAATGAGTACAACGAGCGATTATGTGTATATACACTTTTACAAAAAAATACCAATCAGGGCAACTCATTGCCTAAAAATAAAAAAGGACGCTGATTTTTGCAGGTCTTAACAATCACCAAAACCCGTTGAGCTTGACACACACACTGGCAAAAAAATATTCTACATGTAAACGTTTATTATGCCATTTTCAAAGAAATTTTGCTTCCAATATGCCAGTACCCCAATGTGCCAGTACCCCAACATGCAAGTACCCCAACGTGCAAGCACCCCAACGTGGCCCGGGCTGCGAGGGCCCTTTATAGCTGCTCGCAGCTCTAGTTAGGGCCCGAGCAGCGACCGCTGCGAGGTCCCTATTGTTTTTCGTTCGAATTATTATTAGGGCCCGAGCAGCGACCGCTGCGAGGTCCCTATTGTTTTTGTAAAAATTATTATTATTATTATTATTATTATTATTATTATTATTATTCTTTATTCTCCGCAAACAATCGCGATTTTGGGTACCTAAATATTCACGAAAACTCACCAAACTTTGCACACTCCTCAGGTCCGGCGAAAAATTTGATATTATGAAGTCGTTATAACAACGCGGCTCTATAGCGCCCCCTAGCGTAGAAAAATAAAAACCAAGCCCGACACGTTTGAGCTAGAGCAACGAAAATTGGCAGGCACGTGTAGCACCCCGAGACGCACAAAAAAGTCTATTGGGACCATGTAGCTAAAATGTACAGGAAGTGAGCTATGAATTTTTTAATGTCCAATTTTGGCCTATTTTGGCACATTCACTGTGGTCATGCTTTTTCCCCCTTTGCAAACATTTTTCATCCAATTGACTTCAAACTTGGCATTTATCATCTCAAGACCTAAGAGAACAGCTGGGCAAAACATCTTGCCTTTTCGAAATACTATACGACGGGGGCGGAGCATCAAATATTGCCTTTAAAATTTCATTTGTCCAGAAAGAGCAAATGCTTAATAACTCCCATGTTCAAGCTCCAAAAAATCTCAAACTTCTCAGGCAACGTAATAGTCACAGCCTGAAAACATCTATATGACAAAATTCAGTTATACATATAGCGCCACCTAGTGGTTACAATAAATGTCATACTTTACGTTTTTAGCTACTGTGCTGAGCTTGTTGAAGGGATCCATTTGAAAATTGGTCAGAAAAGCCTTAAGATGTTGATCATGCCCCACACCGAATATTGTAACTTTTCATCAAAGGGCGTGGCCGCTACGGTGACGCAAAATCTGAAGATTTTTCGTGAAAATAAAAGCTGCATTAACTTGACCGAGATGATCCTATCTTCTCAAAATTTCACACATTTGATGAGAGTCCAGCTCTAAAGACATCTACTAACTTACATTTCATCTAACTGATAGCGCCACCTAGTGGCAATTTTTTTTCTTACGAATTTTCTTCTACGTTTTTCTCCAAACACGTTAACTGGACCTACCTCATATTTGCTCAGAGGAGGGTTTCGGCCTTCATGATGTCACAACACGAAGTTTGTGAGTTTTCGCGAATTGCTGTAGGCGTGGCTAAGCGCTGTTCGCCAAGAAAACAACGCCAGTTTTGAGGGTCTAAACATGCACAGAAACTCCTGAAACTTGGCACACACATCTGGCCTGGTAAAATGAGCAATATTTTATTGTTGATTGTGCTATTTTTACAAAAATGACTCAATAGCGCCCCCTCGAAATTTTTAACGAAGCAGCCCCGGTTGTACGTTTAAGCAAAAACGCCGAATATTTTTAGGTGTATGAGGGAGCCCAAGACCTACAAAAACGTCTCTTGTACCCATATGCTAAAATGAACAGGAAGTGAGCTACGAATTTTTGAATGTCCCATTTTTGACGATTTTTGCACATTCACAGGGGGCAGACTTTTGCCCACTTCTCCTACACGTTTCATCCGACTGAGTTAAGACTTGGCCTGGACCATGTCAAGACCTGAGCCAACGACAGGGGGAAAAATTTTGACTTTTCGAAATACTATATGATGAGGGCGGGGCATAAAAATTTGTGTTTCACAATGAAAAAGGATATGCTTGATAACTCCCCGGTACATGCTCCAAAAAATCCCAAACTTGACATGTATGTTTATCGTCAAGGCCTGAAGTTATCTCTATGACAACATTCAGTTATATATGCAGCGCCACCTAGCCCTTGAGGCATGAAAAAAAAATACCCCACATACGGTATTTTGTACAAAAAATGTACACTCATTCTAAGTGTGATAACTAAGTCATTTATGAATATTTTTTTAGTTTCCACCACTCAAAATGTTCACTGGCATCAGACTTATCCAAACATATATATATTTTGATTTATTTTTGATAGCCTCTATGGACATTAAAAGCAATATCGTGAATGAAGGATATGCTTAATAACTCCACGGTACATGCTCCAAAAAAAAATCCCACACTTGACATGTATGCTTATAATCAAGGCCTGAAGGTATCTCTATGACAACATTCAGTTATAAATACAGCGCCACCTAGCCCTTGAGGCTTATATAAAAAAAATAAAAAATACCCCACATACGGTATTTTGTACAAAAAATGTACACTCATTCTAAGTGTGATAACTAAGTCATTTATGAATATTCTTTTAGTTTCCACCACTCAAATTGTTCACTGGCTTCACACCGATCCAAACGTATGTACGTTTCCATTTTGTTTTATTCATTTTTGATTGCCCCTTTGGACAATAAAAGTAACATTGTGCAATGAGTACAACGAGCGATGATGTGTATATACACTTTTACAAAAAAATACCAATCAGGGCAACTCATTGCCTAAAAATAAAAAAGGACGCTGATTTTTGCAGGTCTTAACAATCACCAAAACCCGTTGAGCTTGACACACACACTGGCAAAAAAATATTCTACATGTAAACGTTTATTATGCCATTTTCAAAGAAATTTTGCTTCCAATATGCCAGTACCCCAACGTGCCAGTACCCCAACGTGCAAGTACCCCAACGTGCAAGGACCCCAACGTGGCCCGGGCTGCGAGGGCCCTTTATAGCTGCTCGCAGCTCTAGTTATTATTATTATTATTATTATTAGGGCCCGAGCAGCGACCGCTGCGAGGTCCCTATTGTTTTTGTAAAAATTATTATTATTATTATTATTATTATTATTATTAGGGCCCGAGCAGCGACCGCTGCGAGGTCCCTATTGTTTTTCGTTCGAATTATTATTATTATTCTTCTTCTTCTTCTTCTTCTTCTTCTCCGTAAACGATCGCATTTTTGAGGACCTAAACATTCACGAAAACTCACCAAACTTTGCACAATCCTCAGGCCCGGCGAAAAATTTTATATTATGAAGTCGTCATAACAACGCGACTCAATAGCGCCCCCTAGCGTAGAAAAATAAAAATCAAGCCTGGCACGTTTGAGCTAGAGCAACGAAAATTGGCAGGCACGTGTAGCACCCCGAGACGCACAAAAAAGTCTATTGGGACCATGTAGCTAAAATGTACAGGAAATGAGCTATGAATTTTTTTATGTCCAATTTTGGCCTATTTTGCCACATTCACTGTGGTCATGCTTTTTCCCCCTCTGCAAACATTTTTCATCCAATTCACATCAAACTTGGCATTTATCATCTCAAGACCTGAGAGAACAACTGGGCAAAAAGTCTTGCCTTTTAGAAATACTATATGACGGGGGCGGGGCATCAAATATTGTCTTTAAAATTTCATTTGTCCAGAAAGAGCAAATGCTTAATAACTCCCATGTTCAAGCTCCAAAAAATCTCAAACTTCTCAGGCAACGTAATAGTCACGGCCTGAAAACATCTATATGATAAAATTCAGTTATACATATAGCACCACCTAGTGGTAACAATAAATGTCATACTTTACGTTTTTAGCTACTGCGCTGAGCTCGTTGAAGGGATCCAGTTGAAAGTTGGTCAGAAAATCCTTAAGATGTTGATCATGCCCCACACCGAATATTGTAACTTTTCGCCAAAGGGCGTGGCCGCTACGGTGCCGCAAAGTCTGAAGATTTTTCGTGACAATAAAAGCTGCATGAACTTGACCGAGATGATCCTATCTTCTCAAAATTTCACACATTTGATGAGAGTCCAGCCCTAAAGACATCTACGTACTTATATTTCATCTTACTGATAGCGCCACCTAGTGGCAATTTTTTTTCTTACGAATTTTCTTGTACATTTTTCTCCAAACACGTTAACTGGACCAACCTCATATTTGCTCAGATGAGGGTTTCGGCCTTCATGATGTCACAACACGAAGTTTGTGAGTTTTCGCGAATCACTGTGGGCGTGGCTAAGCACTGTTCGCCAAGAAAACAACGCCAGTTTTGATGGTCTAAACATGCGCAGAAACTCATGAAACTTGGCACACACATCTGGCCTGGCAAAATGAGCAATATTTTATCATGTATTGTCCTATTTTTACAAAAATGACTCAATAGCGCCCCCTAGAAATTTTTAACGAAGCAGCCCCGATTGTACGTTTAAGCAAGATCTACGAAAATTTTTAGGTGTATGAGGGAGCCAAAGACCTACAAAAAAGTCTCTTGGACCCATATGCTAAAACGAACAGGAAGTGAGCTACGAATTTTTGAATGTCCCATTTTTGACGATTTTTGCACATTTTCAGGGGGCATACTTTTGCCCACTTCTCCTACACGTTTTATCCGACTGACTTATGACTTGACCTGGACCATGCCAAGACCTGAGCCAACAACAGACGGAAAAATCTTGACTTTCGGAAATACTATATGATGAGGGAGGGGCATCAAAATTTGTGTTTCGCACTGAAAAAGGATATGCTTAATAACTCCCCGATACATGCTCCAAAAAATCCCACACTTGACATGTATGCTTATAATAAAGGCCTGAAGGTATCTCTATGACAACATTCAGTTATATATGCAGCGCCACCTAGCCCTTGAGGCATGAAAAAAAAATACCCCACTTACGGTATTTTGTACAAAAAATGTAAACTCATTCTATGTGTGATAACTAAGTCATTTAGGAATATTCTTTTACTTTCCACCACTCAAAATATTCACTGGCATCAGACCTAACCAAACACACATATTTTTGTTATTTAGTTTTATGTATTTTTGATAGCCATTAAGATAGACATTAAAAGCAATATCGTGAATGAAGGCTATGCTGAATAACTCCCAGGTACATGCTCCAAAAAATCCCATACTTGAAATGTATATTTATAGTCAAGGCCTGAAGGTATCTCTATGACAAAATTCAGTTATAAATACAGCGCCACCTAGTCCTTGAGGCATAAAAAAAAAAAAAGCCTCACTTACGGTATTTTTGCAAAAATTGTAAACTCATTGTAAGTGTGATAACTAAGTCATTTATGAATATTCTTTTACTTTCCACCACTCAATATGTTCACTGGTATCAGACCGATCCAAACATACATATTTTTTATTTAGTTTTTTTTTTTTGATCGCCTCTATGGACAATAAAAGCAACATTGTGCAATGAGTACGAGCGATGATGTGTGTATATATACTTTTACGAAAAATACCAATCAGGGCAACTCATTGCCTAAAAATAAAAAAAAAAGACGCTGATTTTTGCAGATCTTAACAATCACCAAAACCCATTGAGCTTGACCCACTCATCACACCTGGCAAAAAAAAAAAAATCTACATGTTTATCATGCCATTTTCAAAGAAATTCTGCTTCCAATGTGCCAGTACCCCAATGTGCAAGTTCTCCAACGTGCAAGTACCCCAACGTGGCCCGGGCTGCGAGGGCCCTTTATAGCTGCTCGCAGCTCTAGTTATTATTATTCTTCTTCTTCTCCGTAAACGATCGCGATTTTGGGTACCTAAACATTTACGAAAACTCACCAAACTTTGCACACTCCTCAGGCCCGGCGAAAAATTTGATATTATGAAGTCGTCATAACAACGTGACTCTATAGCGCCCCCTAGCATAGAAAAATATAAACCAAGCCCGGCATGTTTGAGCTAGAGCAACGAAAATTGGCAGGCACGTGTAGCACCCCGAGACGCACAAAAAAGTCTATTGGGACCATGTAGCTAAAATGTACAGGAAGTGAGCTATGAATTTTTTAATGTCCAATTTTGGCCTATTTTGGCACATTCACTGTGGTCATGCTTTTTCCCCCTTTGCAAACATTTTTCATCCAATTGACTTCAAACTTGGCATTTATCATCTCAAGACCTGAGAGAACAGCTGGGCAAAACATCTTGCCTTTTCGAAATACTATATGACGGGGGCGGAGCATCAAATATTGCCTTTAAAATTTCATTTGTCCAGAAAGAGCAAATGCTTAATAACTCCCATGTTCAAGCTCCAAAAAATCTCAAACTTATCAGGCAACGTAATAGTCACGGCCTGAAAACATCCATATGATAAAATTCAGTTATACATATAGCGCCACCTAGTGGTTACAATAAATGTCATACTTTACGTTTTTAGCTACTGCGCTGAGCTCGTTGAAGGGATCCAGTTGAAAATTGGTCAGAAAAGCCTTAAGATGTTGATCATGCCCCACACTGAATATTGTAACTTTTCGCCAAAGGGCGTGGCCGCTACGGTGACGCAAAGTCTGAAGATTTTTCTTGAAAATAAAAGCTGCATTAACTTGACCGAGATGATCCTATCTTCTCAAAATTTCACACATTTGATGAGAGTCCAGCCCTAAAGACATCTATGAACTTATACTTCATCTAACTGATCGCGCCACCTAGTGGCAATTTTTTTTCTTACGAATTTTCTTCGACGTTTTTCTCCAAACACGTTAACTGGACCTACCTCATATTTGCTCAGATGAGGGTTTCGGCCTTCATGATGTCACAACACGAAGTTTGTGAGTTTTCGCGAATTGCTGTGGGTGTGGCTAAGTGCTGTTCGCCAAGAAAACAACGCCAGTTTTGAGGGTCTACACATGCACAGAAACTCATGAAACTTGGCACACACATCTGGCCTGGTAAAATGAGCAATATTTTATTGTTGATTGTGCTATTTTTACAAAAATGACTCAATAGCGCCCCCTAGAAGTTTTTAACGAAGCAGCCCCGGTTGTACGTTTAAGCAAGAACGACGAATATTTTTAGGTGTATGAGGGAGCCCAAGACCTACAAAAAAGTCTCTTGTACCCATATGCTAAAATGAACAGGAAGTGAGCTACGAATTTTTGAATGTCCCATTTTTGACGATTTTTGCACATTCACAGGGGGCAGACTTTTGCCCACTTCTCCTACACGTTTCATCCGACTGAGTTAAGACTTGGCCTGGACCATGTCAAGACCTGAGCCAACGACAGGGGGGAAAATCTTGACTTTTCGAAATACTATATGATGAGGGCGTGGCATCAAAATTTGTGTTTCGCAATGAAAAAGGATATGCTTGATAACTCCCCGGTACATGCTCCAAAAAATCCCAAACTTGACATGTATGTTTATCGTCAAGGCCTGAAGTTATCTCTATGACAACATTCAGTTATATATGCAGCGCCACCTAGCCCTTGAGGCATGAAAAAAAAATACCCCACATACGGTATTTTGTACAAAAAATGTAAACTCATTCTAAGTGTGATAACTCAGTCATTTATGAATATTCTTTTAGTTTCCACCACTCAAAATGTTCACTGGCATCAGACTTATCCAAACATATATATATTTTTATTTATTTTTGATAGCCTCTATGGACATTAAAAGCAATATCGTGAATGAAGGATATGCTTAATAACTCCACGGTACATGCTCCAAAAAAAATCCCACACTTGACATGTATGCTTATAATCAAGGCCTGAAGGTATCTCTATGACAACATTCAGTTATAAATACAGCGCCACCTAGCCGTTGAGGCTTATATAAAAAAAAATTAAAAAAATACCCCACATACGGTATTTTGTACAAAAAATGTACAATCATTCTAAGTGTGATAACTAAGTCATTTATGAATATTCTTTTAGTTTCCACCACTCAAATTGTTCACTGGCTTCACACCGATCCAAACGTATGTACGTTTCCATTTTGTTTTATTCATTTTTGATTGCCCCTTTGGACAATAAAAGTAAACATTGTGCAATGAGTACAACGAGCGATGATGTGTATATACACTTTTACAAAATAAATACCAATCAGGGCAACTCATTGCCTAAAAATAAATAAGGACGCTGATTTTTGCAGGTCTTAACAATCACCAAAATCCGTTGAGCTTGACAGACACTGGCAAAAAAAATATTCTACATGTAAACGTTTATTATGCCATTTTCAAAGAAATTTTGCTTCCAATATGCCAGTACCCCAACGTGCCAGTACCCCAACGTGCAAGTACCCCAACGTGCAAGGACCCCAACGTGGCCCGGGCTGCGAGGGCCCTTTATAGCTGCTCGCAGCTCTTGTTCTTCTTCTTCTTCTTCTTCTTCTTTATTCTCCGCAAACAATCGCGATTTTGGGTACCTAAATATTCACGAAAACTCACCGAACTTTGCACACTCCTCAGGTCTGGCGAAAAATTTGATATTATGAAGTCGTTATAACAACGCGACTCTATAGCGCCCCCTAGCATAGAAAAATAAAAACCAAGCCCGGCACGTTTGAGCTAGAGCAACGAAAATTGGTAGGCACGTGTAGCACCCCGAGACGCACAAAAAAGTCTATTGGGACCATGTAGCTAAAATGTACAGGAAGTGAGCTATGAATTTTTTAATGTCCAATTTTGGCCTATTTTGGCACATTCACTGTGGTCATGCTTTTTCCCCCTATGCAAACATTTTTCATCCCATTGACTTCAAACTTGGCATTTATCATCTCAAGACCTAAGAGAACAGCTGGGCAAAAAGTCTTGCCTTTTTGAAATACTATATGACGGGGGCGGGGCATCAAATATTGCCTTTAAAATTTCATTTGTCCAGAAAGAGCAAATGCTGAATAACTCCCATGTACAAGCTCCAAAAAATCTCAAACTTCTCAGGCAACGTAATAGTCACGGCCTGAAAACATCTATATGACAAAATTCAGTTCTACATATAGCGCCACCTAGTGGTTACAATAAATGTCATACTTTACGTTTTTAGCTACTGTGCTGAGCTCGTTGAAGGGATCCAGTTGAAAATTGGTCAGAAAAGCCTTAAGATGTTGATGATGCCCCACACCGAATATTGTAACTTTTCGCCAAAGGGCGTGGCCGCTACGGTGACGCAAAGTCTGAAGATTTTTCGTGACAATAAAAGCTGCATTAACTTGACCGAGATGATCCTATCTTCTCAAAATTTCACACATTTGATGAGAGTCCAGCTCTAAAGACATCTACTAACTTACATTTCATCTAACTGATAGCGCCACCTAGTGGCAATTTTTTTTCTTACGAATTTTCTTCTACGTTTTTCTCCAAACACGTTAACTGGACCTACCTCAAATTTGCTCAGATGAGGGTTTCGGCCTTCATGATGTCACAACACGAAGTTTGTGAGTTTTCGCGAATTGCTGTGGGCGTGGCTAAGCGCTGTTCGCCAAGAAAACAACGCCAGTTTTGAGGGTCTAAACATGCACAGAAACTCCTGAAACTTGGCACACACATCTGGCCTGGTAAAATGAGCAATATTTTATTGTTGATTGTGCTATTTTTAAAAAAATGACTCAATAGCGCCCCCTCGAAATTTTTAACGAAGCAGCCCCGGTTGTACGTTTAAGCAAGAACGACGAATATTTTTAGGTGTATGAGGGAGCCCAAGACCTACAAAAAAGTCTCTTGTACCCATATGCTAAAATGAACAGGAAGTGAGCTACGAATTTTTGAATGTCCCATTTTTGACGATTTTTGCACATTCACAGGGGGCAGACTTTTGCCCACTTCTCCTATACGTTTCATCCGACTGAGTTAAGACTTGGCCTGGACCATGTCAAGACCTGAGCCAACGACAGGGGGAAAAATCTTGACTTTTCGAAATACTATATGATGAAGGCGGGGCATCAAAATGTGTGTTTCGCAATGAAAAAGGATATGCTTGATAACTCCCCGGTACATGCTCCAAAAAATCCCAAACTTGACATGTATGTTTATCGTCAAGGCCTGAAGTTATCTCTATGACAACATTCAGTTATATATGCAGCGCCACCTAGCCCTTGAGGCATGAAAAAAAAATACCACACATACGGTATTTTGTACAAAAAATGTAAACTCATTCTAAGTGTGATAACTAAGTCATTTATGAATATTCTTTTAGTTTCCACCACTCAAAATGTTCACTGGCATCAGACTTATCCAAACATATATATATTTTTATTTATTTTTGATAGCCTCTATGGACATTAAAAGCAATATCGTGAATGAAGGATATGCTTAATAACTCCACGGTACATGCTCAAAAAAAAATCCCACACTTGACATGTATGCTTATAATCAAGGCCTGAAGGTATCTCTATGACAACATTCAGTTATAAATACAGCGCCACCTAGCCCTTGAGGCTTATATAAAAAAAAATAAAAAATACCCCACATACGGTATTTTGTACAAAAAATGTACAATCATTCTAAGTGTGATAACTAAGTCATTTATGAATATTCTTTTCGTTTCCACCACTCAAATTGTTCACTGGCTTCACACCGATCCAAACGTATGTACGTTTCCATTTTGTTTTATTCATTTTTGATTGCCCCTTTGGACAATAAAAGTAACATTGTGCAATGAGTACAACGAGCGATGATGTGTATATACACTTTTACAAAAAAATACAAATCAGGGCAACTCATTGCCTAAAAATAAAAAAGGACGCTGATTTTTGCAGGTCTTAACAATCACCAAAACCCGTTGAGCTTGACACACACACTGGCAAAAAAATATTCTACATGTAAACGTTTATTATGCCATTTTCAAAGAAATTTTGCTTCCAAGATGCCAGTACCCCAACGTGCAAGGACCCCAACGTGGCCCGGGCTGCGAGGGCCCTTTATAGCTGCTCGCAGCTCTAGTTAGGGCCCGAGCAGCGACCGCTGCGAGGTCCCTATTGTTTTTGTAAAAATTATTATTATTATTATTATTATTAGGGCCCGAGCAGCGACCGCTGCGAGGTCCCTATTGTTTTTGTAAAAATTATTATTATTATTATTATTATTATTATTATTATTATTATTATTATTATTCTTCTTCTTCTTTATTCTCCGCAAACGATCGCGATTTTGGGTACCTAAACATTCACGAAAACTCACCGAACTTTGCACACTCCTCAGGCCCGGCGAAAAATTTGATATTATTAAGTCGTCATAACAATGCGACTCAATAGCGCCCCCTAGCGTAGAAAAATAAAAACCAAGCCCGGCACGTTTGAGCTAGAGCAACAAAAACTGGCAGGCACGTGTAGCACCCCGAGACGCACAAAAAAGTCTATTGGGACCATGTAGCTAAAATGTACAGGAAGTGAGCTATGAATTTTTTTATGTCCAATTTTGGCCTATTTTGGCACATTCACTGTGGTCATGCTTTTTCCCCCTTTGCAAACATTTTTCATCCAATTGACTTCAAACTTGGCATTTATCATCTCAAGACCTGAGAGAACAACTGGGCAAAACATCTTGCCTTTTTGAAATACTATATGACGGGGGCGGGGCATCAAATATTGCCTTTAAAATTTCATTTGTCCAGAGAGAGCAAATGCTTAATAACTCCCATGTTCAAGCTCCAAAAAATCTCAAACTTCTCAGGCAACGTAATAGTCACGGCCTGAAAACATCTATATGATAAAATTCAGTTCTACATATAGCGCCACCTAGTGGTTACAATAAATGTCATACTTTACGTTTTTAGCTACTGTGCTGAGCTTGTTGAAGGGATCCATTTGAAAATTGGTCAGAAAAGCCTTAAGATGTTGATCATGCCCCACACCGAATATTGTAACTTTTCGCCAAAGGGCGTGGCCGCTACGGTGACGCAAAGTCTGAAGATTTTTCGTGAAAATAAAAGCTGCATTAACTTGACCGAGATGATCCTATCTTCTCAAAATTTCACACATTTGATGAGAGTCCAGCCCTAAAGACACCTACTGACTTATATTTCATCTAACTGATAGCGCCACCTAGTGGCAATTTTTTTTCTTACGAATTTTCTTCTACGTTTTTCTCCAAACACGTTAACTGGACCTACCTCATATTTGCTCAGATGAGGGTTTCGGCCTTCATGATGTCACAACACGAAGTTTGTGAGTTTTCGCGAATTGCTGTGGGTGTGGCTAAGCGCTGTTCGCCAAGAAAACAACGCCAGTTTTGAGGGTCTAAACATGCACAGAAACTCATGAAACTTGGCACACACATCTGGCCTGGTAAAATGAGACATATTTTATTGTTGATTGTGCTATTTTTACAAAAATGACTCAATAGCGCCCCCTAGAAGTTTTTAACGAAGCAGCCCCGGTTGTACGTTTAAGCAAGAACGACGAATATTTTTAGATGTATGAGGGAGCCCAAGTCCTACAAAAAAGTCTCTGGGACCCATATGCTAAAATGAACAGGAAGTGAGCTACGAATTTTTGAATGTCCCATTTTTGACAATTTTTGCACATTCACAGGGGGCAGACTTTTGCCCACTTCTCCTACACGTTTCATCTGACTGAGTTAAGACTTGACCTGGACCATGTCAAGACCTGAGCCAACGACAGGGGGAAAAATCTTGACCTTTCGAAATACTATATGATGAAGGCGGGGCATCAAAATTTGTGTTTCGCACTGAAAAAGGATATGCTTAATAACTCCCCGGTACATGCTCCAAAAAATCCCAAACTTGACATGTATGTTTATCGTCAAGGCCTGAAGCTATCTCTATGACAACATTCAGTTATATATGCAGCGCCACCTAGCCCTTGAGGCATAAAAAAAAAATACCCCACATACGGTATTTTGTACAAAAAATGTAAACTCATTCTAAGTGTGATAACTAAGTCATTTATGAATATTCTTTTAGTTTCCACCACTCAAAATGTTCACTGGCATCAGACTTATCCAAACATATATATATTTTTATTTATTTTTGATAGCCTCTGTGGACATTAAAAGCAATATCGTGAATGAAGGATATGCTTAATAACTCCACGGTACATGCTCCAAAAAAAATCCCACACTTGACATGTATGCTTATAATCAAGGCCTGAAGGTATCTCGATGACAACATTCAGTTATAAATACAGCGCCACCTCGCCCTTGAGGCTTATATAAAAAAAAAAAAACCACATACGGTATTTTGTACAAAAAAATGTAAACTCATTCTAAGTGTGATGACTAAGTCATTTATGAATATTCTTTTAGTTTCCACCACTCAAATTGTTCACTGGCTTCACACCGATCCAAACGTATGTACGTTTCCATTTTGTTTTATTCATTTTTGATTGCCCCTTTGGACAATAAAAGTAACATTGTGCAATGAGTACAACGAGCGATGATGTATATATACACTTTTACAAAAAATACCAATCAGGGCAACTCATTGCCTAAAAATAAAAAAGGACGCTGATTTTTGCAGGTCTTAACAATCACCAAAACCCGTTGAGCTTGACACACACTGGCAAAAAAAATATTCTACATGTAAACGTTTATTCTGCCATTTTCAAAGAAATTTTACTTCCAATATGCCAGTACCCCAACGTGCCAGTACCCTAACGTGCAAGTACCCCAACGTGCAAGGACCCCAACGTGGCCCGGGCTGCGAGGGCCCTTTATAGCTGCTCGCAGCTCTAGTTATTATTATTATTCTTCTTCTTCTTTATTCTCCGCAAACAATCGCGATTTTGGGTACCTAAATATTCACGAAAACTCACCGAACTTTGCACACTCCTCAGGTCCGGCGAAAAATTTGATATTATGAAGTCGTTATAACAACGCGACTCTATAGCGCCCCCTAGCATAGAAAAATAAAAACCAAGCCCGGCACGTTTGAGCTAGAGCAACGAAAATTGGTAGGCACGTGTAGCACCCCGAGACGCACAAAAAAGTCTATTGGGACCATGTAGCTAAAATGTACAGGAAGTGAGCTATGAATTTTTTAATGTCCAATTTTGGCCGATTTTGGCACATTCACTGTGGTCATGCTTTTTCCCCCTATGCAAACATTTTTCATCCCATTGACTTCAAACTTGGCATTTATCATCTCAAGACCTAAGAGAACAGCTGGGCAAAAAGTCTTGCCTTTTCGAAATACTATATGACGGGGGCGGGGCATCAAATATTGCCTTTAAAATTTCATTTGTCCAGAAAGAGCAAATGCTGAATAACTCCCATGTACAAGCTCCAAAAAATCTCAAACTTCTCAGGCAACGTAATAGTCACGGCCTGAAAACATCTATATGACAAAATTCAGTTCTACATATAGCGCCACCTAGTGGTTACAATAAATGTCATACTTTACGTTTTTAGCTACTGTGCTGAGCTCGTTGAAGGGATCCAGTTGAAAATTGGTCAGAAAAGCCTTAAGATGTTGATGATGCCCCACACCGAATATTGTAACTTTTCGCCAAAGGGCGTGGCCGCTACGGTGACGCAAAGTCTGAAGATTTTTCGTGACAATAAAAGCTGCATTAACTTGACCGAGATGATCCTATCTTCTCAAAATTTCACACATTTGATGAGAGTCCAGCTCTAAAGACATCTACTAACTTACATTTCATCTAACTGATAGCGCCACCTAGTGGCAATTTTTTTTCTTACGAATTTTCTTCTACGTTTTTCTCCAAACACGTTAACTGGACCTACCTCATATTTGCTCAGATGAGGGTTTCGGCCTTCATGATGTCACAACACGAAGTTTGTGAGTTTTCGCGAATTGCTGTGGGCGTGGCTAAGCGCTGTTCGCCAAGAAAACAACGCCAGTTTTGAGGGTCTAAACATGCACAGAAACTCCTGAAACTTGGCACACACATCTGGCCTGGTAAAATGAGCAATATTTTATTGTTGATTGTGCTATTTTTAAAAAAATGACTCAATAGCGCCCCCTCGAAATTTTTAACGAAGCAGCCCCGGTTGTACGTTTAAGCAAGAACGACGAATATTTTTAGGTGTATGAGGGAGCCCAAGACCTACAAAAAAGTCTCTTGTACCCATATGCTAAAATGAACAGGAAGTGAGCTACGAATTTTTGAATGTCCCATTTTTGACGATTTTTGCACATTCACAGGGGGCAGACTTTTGCCCACTTCTCCTATACGTTTCATCCGACTGAGTTAAGACTTGGCCTGGACCACGTCAAGATCTGAGCCAACGACAGGGGGAAAAATTTTGACTTTTCGAAATACTATATGATGAGGGCGGGGCATCAAAATGTGTGTTTCGCAATGAAAAATGATATGCTTGATATCTCCCCGGTACATGCTCCAAAAAATCCCAAACTTGACATGTATGTTTATCGTCAAGGCCTGAAGTTATCTCTATGACAACATTCAGTTATATATGCAGCGCCACCTAGCCCTTGAGGCATGAAAAAAAAATACCACACATACGGTATTTTGTACAAAAAATGTAAACTCATTCTAAGTGTGATAACTAAGTCATTTATGAATATTCTTTTAGTTTCCACCACTCAAAATGTTCACTGGCATCAGACTTATCCAAACATATATATATTTTTATTTATTTTTGATAGCCTCTATGGACATTAAAAGCAATATCGTGAATGAAGGATATGCTTAATAACTCCACGGTACATGCTCCAAAAAAAATCCCACACTTGACATGTATGCTTATAATCAAGGCCTGAAGGTATCTCTATGACAACATTCAGTTATAAATACAGCGCCACCTAGCCCTTGAGGCTTATATAAAAAAAAATAAAAAATACCCCACATACGGTATTTTGTACAAAAAATGTACAATCATTCTAAGTGTGATAACTAAGTCAGTTATGAATATTCTTTTAGTTTCCACCACTCAAATTGTTCACTGGCTTCACACCGATCCAAACGTATGTACGTTTCCATTTTGTTTTATTCATTTTTGATTGCCCCTTTGGACAATAAAAGTAACATTGTGCAATGAGTACAACGAGCGATGATGTGTATATACACTTTTACAAAAAAATACCAATCAGGGCAACTCATTGCCTAAAAATAAAAAAGGACGCTGATTTTTGCAGGTCTTAACAATCACCAAAACCCGTTGAGATTGACACACACACTGGCAAAAAAATATTCTACATGTAAACGTTTATTATGCCATTTTCAAAGAAATTTTGCTTCCAATATGCCAGTACCCCAACGTGCCAGTACCCCAACGTGCAAGTACCCCAACGTGCAAGGACCCCAATGTGGCCCGGGCTGCGAGGGCCCTTTATAGCTGCTCGCAGCTCTAGTTATTATTATTATTCTTCTTCTTCTTTATTCTCCGCAAACGATCGCGATTTTGGGTACCTAAACATTCACGAAAACTCACCGAACTTTGCACACTCCTCAGGCCCGGCGAAAAATTTGATATTATTAAGTCGTCATAACAATGCGACTCGATAGCGCCCCCTAGCGTAGAAAAATAAAAACCAAGCCCGGCACGTTTGAGCTAGAGCAACAAAAATTGGCAGGCACGTGTAGCACCCCGAGACGCACAAAAAAGTCTATTGGGACCATGTAGCTAAAATGTACAGGAAGTGAGCTATGAATTTTTTAATGTCCAATTTTGGTCTATTTTGGCACATTCACTGTGGTCATGCTTTTTCCCCCTTTGCAAACATTTTTCATCCAATTGACTTCAAACTTGGCATTTATCATCTCAAGACCTGAGAGAACAACTGGGCAAAACATCTTGCCTTTTTGAAATACTATATGACGGGGGCGGGGCATCAAATATTGCCTTTAAAATTTCATTTGTCCAGAAAGAGCAAATGCTTAATAACTCCCATGTTCAAGCTCCAAAAAATCTCAAACTTCTCAGGCAACGTAATAGTCACGGCCTGAAAACATCTATATGATAAAATTCAGTTATACATATAGCGCCACCTAGTGGTTACAATAAATGTCATACTTTACGTTTTTAGCTACTGTGCTGAGCTTGTTGAAGGGATTCATTTGAAAATTGGTCAGAAAAGCCTTAAGATGTTGATCATGCCCCACACCGAATATTGTAACTTTTCGCCAAAGGGCGTGGCCGCTACGGTGACGCAAAGTCTGAAGATTTTTCGTGAAAATAAAAGCTGCATTAACTTGACCGAGATGATCCTATCTTCTCAAAATTTCACACATTTGATGAGAGTCCAGCCCTAAAGACATCTACTGACTTATATTTCATCTAACTGATAGCGCCACCTAGTGGCAATTTTTTTTCTTACGAATTTTCTTCTACGTTTTTCTCCAAACACGTTAACTGGACCTACCTCATATTTGCTCAGATGAGGGTTTCGGCCTTCATGATGTCACAACACGAAGTTTGTGAGTTTTCGCGAATTGCTGTGGGTGTGGCTAAGCGCTGTTCGCCAAGAAAACAACGCCAGTTTTGAGGGTCTAAACATGCACAGAAACTCATGAAACTTGGCACACACATCTGGCCTGGTAAAATGAGCAATATTTTATTGTTGATTGTGCTATTTTTACAAAAATGACTCAATAGCGCCCCCTCAAAATTTTTAACGAAGCAGCCCCGGTTGTACATTTAAGCAAGAACGCCGAATATTTTTAGGTGTATGAGGGAGCCCAAGACCTACAAAAAAGTCTCTTGTACCCATATGCTAAAATGAACAGGAAGTGAGCTACGAATTTTTTAATGTCCCATTTTTGAAGGATTTTTGCACATTCACAGGGGGCAGACTTTTGCCCACTTCTCCTACACGTTTCATCCGACTGAGTTCAGACTTGGCCTGGACCATGTCAAGACCTGAGCCAACGACAGGGGGAAACATTTTGACTTTTCGAAATACTATATGATGAGGGCGGGGCATCAAAATTTGTGTTTCACAATGAAAAAGGATATGCTTGATAACTCCCCGGTACATGCTCCAAAAAATCCCAAACTTGACATGTATGTTTATCGTCAAGGCCTGAAGTTATCTCTATGACAACATTCAGTTATATATGCAGCGCCACCTAGCCCTTGAGGTATGAAAAAAAAATACCCCACATACGGTATTTTGTACAAAAAATGTAAACTCATTCTAAGTGTGATAACGAAGTCATTTATGAATATTCTTTTAGTTTCCACCACTCAAAATGTTCACTGGCATCAGACTTATCCAAACATATATATATTTTTATTTATTTTTGATAGCCTCTATGGACATTAAAAGCAATATCGTGAATGAAGGATATGCTTAATAACTCCATGGTACATGCTCCAAAAAAAATCCCACACTTGACATGTATGCTTATAATCAAGGCCTGAAGGTATCTATCTCTATGACAACATTCAGTTATAAATACAGCGCCACCTAGCCCTGGCTATGGCTGGCTTATATAAAAAAAAATAAAAAATACCCCACATACGGTATTTTGTACAAAAAATGTACACTCATTCTAAGTGTGATAACTAAGTCATTTATGAATATTCTTTTAGTTTCCACCACTCAAATTGTTCACTGGCTTCACACCGATCCAAACGTATGTACGTTTCCATTTTGTTTTATTCATTTTTGATTGCCCCTTTGGACAATAAAAGTAACATTGTGCAATGAGTACAACGAGCGATGATGTGTATATACACTTTTACAAAAAAATACCAATCAGGGCAACTCATTGCCTAAAAATAAAAAAGGACGCTGATTTTTGCAGGTCTTAACAATCACCAAAACCCGTTGAGCTTGATACACACACTGGCAAAAAAATATTCTACATGTAAACGTTTATTATGCCATTTTCAAAGAAATTTTGCTTCCAATATGCCAGTACCCGAATGTGCCAGTACCCCAACGTGCAAGTACCCCAACGTGCAAGGACCCCAACGTGGCCCGGGCTGCGAGGGCCCTTTATAGCTGCTCGCAGCTCTAGTTAGGGCCCGAGCAGCGACCGCTGCGAGGTCCCTATTGTTTTTGTAAAAATTATTATTATTATTAGGGCCCGAGCAGCTACCGCTGCGAGGTCCCTATTGTTTTTCGATCGGATTATTATTATTATTATTATTATTCTTCTTCTTCTTCTTCTTCTTCTTCTTCTTCTCCGTAAACGATCACGATTTTGGGTACCTAAACATTTCCGAAAACTCACCAAACTTTGCACACTCCTCAGGCCCGGCGAAAAATTTGATATTATGAAGTCGTCATAACAACGCGACTCTATAGCGCCCCCTAGCATAGAAAAATAAAAACCAAGCCCGGCATGTTTGAGCTAGAGCAACGAAAATTGGCAGGCACGTGTAGCACCCCGAGACGCACAAAAAAGTCTATTGGGACCATGTAGCTAAAATGTACAGGAAGTGAGCTATGAATTTTTTAATGTCCAATTTTGGCCTATTTTGGCACATTCACTGTGGTCATGCTTTTGACCCCTTTGCAAACATTTTTCATCCAATTGACTTCAAACTTGGCATTTATCATCTCAAGACCTGAGAGAACAACTGGGGAAAAAATCTTGCCTTTTCGAAATACTATATGACGGGGGCGGGGCATCAAATATTGCCTTTAAAATTTCATTTGTCCAGAAAGAGCAAATGCTTAATAACTCCCATGTTCAAGCTCCAAAAAATCTCAAACTTATCAGGCAACTTAATAGTCACGGCCTGAAAACATCTATATGATAAAATTCAGTTATCCATGTAGCGCCACCTAGTGGTAACAATAATTGTCATACTTTACGTTTTTAGCTACTGTGCTGAGCTCGTTGAAGGGATCCAGTTGAAAATTGGTCAGAAAAGCCTTAAGATGTTGATCATGCCCCACACCGAATATTGTAACTTTTCGCCAAAGGGCGTGGCCGCTACGGTGCCGCAAAGTCTGAAGATTTCTCGTGACAACAAAAGCTGCATTAACTTGACCGAGATGATGCTATCTTCTCAAAATTTTACACAATTGATGAGAGTCCAGCCCTAAAGACATCTACAAACTTATATTTCATCTTACTGATAGCGCCACCTACTGGCAATTTTTTTTCTCACGATTTTTCTTCAATGTTTTTCTCCAACCATGTTAACTGGACCTACCTCATATTTGCTCAGATGAGGGTGTCGGCCTTCATGCTGTCACAACATGAAGTTTGTGAGTTTTCGCGAATCGCTGTGGGCGTGGCTAAGCTCTGTTCGCCAAGAAAACAACGCCAATTTTGAGGGCCTAAACTGCCACAGAAACACACGAAACTTGGCACACACAGCTGGCCTGGCAAAATGAGCAATTTTTTATCGTCGATTGTGATATTTTTACAAAAATGACTCAATAGCGCCCCCTAGAAATCTTTAACGAAACAGCCCCAGTTGTACGTTTAAGCAAGAGCTACAAAATTGTTTAGGTGTATTAGGAAGCCCAAGACCTACAAAAAAGTCACTTGGACCCATATGCTAAAATGAACAGGAAGTGAGCTACGAATTTTTGAATGTCCCATTTTTGACGATTTTTGCACATTTACAGGGGGCATACTTTTGCCCACTTCTCCTACACGTTTCATCCGACTGACTTCAGACTTGACCTGGACCATGTCAAGACCTGAGCCAACGACAGGGGGGAAAATCTTGACTTTTCGAAATACTATATGATGAAGGCGGGGCATCAAAATTTGTGTTTCGCACTGAAAAAGGATATGCTTAATAACTCCGCGGTACATGCTCCAAAAAATCCCAAACTTGACATGTATGTTTATCATCAAGGCCTGAAAGTATCTCTATGACAACATTCAGTTATATATGCAGCGCCACCTAGCCCTTGAGGCATAAAAAAAAAATACCCCACATACGGTATTTTGTACAAAAAATGTAAACTCATTCTAAGTGTGATAACTAAGTCATTTATGAATATTCTTTTAGTTTCCACCACTCAAAATGTTCACTGGCATCAGACTTATCCAAACATATATATATTTTTATTTATTTTTGATAGCCTCTGTGGACATTAAAAGCAATATCGTGAATGAAGGATATGCTTAATAACTCCCCGGTGCATGCTTCAAAAAATCCCAAACTTGACATGTATATTTATAGTCAAGGCGTGAAGGTATCTCTATGACAAAATTCAGTTATAAATACAGCGCCACCTAGCCCTTGAGGCATATATATATATATATATATTAAAAAAAAAATAATACCCCACATACGGTATTTTGTACAAAAAATGTACACTCATTCTAAGTGTGACAAATGTTGAGGGTTTCGGCCTTCATGATGTCACAACACGAAGTTTGTGAGTTTTCGCGAATTGCTGTGGGCGTGGCTAAGCGCTGTTCGCCAAGAAAACAACGCCAGTTTTGAGGGTCTAAACAGGCACAGAAACTCATGAAACTTGGCACACACATCTGGCCTGGTAAAATGAGCAATATTTTATTGTTGATTGTGCTATTTTTACAAAAATGACTCAATAGCGCCCCCTAGAAATTTTTAACGAAGCAGCCCCGGTTGTACGTTTAAGCAAGAACGACGAATATTTTTAGGTGTATGAGGGAGCCCAAGACCTACAAAAAAGTCTCTTGGGCCTACATGCTAAAATGAACAGGAAGTGAGCTACGAATTTTTGAATGTCCCATTTTTGACGATATTTGCACATTTACAGGGGGCATACTTTTGCCCACTTCTCCTACACGTTTCATCCGACTGACTTCAGACTTGACCTGGACCATGTCAAGACCTGAGCCAACGACAGGGGGGAAAATCTTGACTTTTCGAAATACTATATGATGAAGGCGGGGCATCAAACTTTGTGTTTCGAACTGAAAAAGGATATGCTTAATAACTTCCCAGTACATCCTCCAAAAAATCCCAAACTTGACATGTATGCTCATAGTCAAGGCCTGAAGGTATCTCTATGACAACATTCAGTTATATATGCAGCGCCACCTAGCCCTTGAGGCAAAACAAAAAAATACCCCACATACGGTGTTTTGTACAAAAAATGTAAACTCATTCTTAGTGTGATAACTAAGTCATTTATGAATATTCTTTTACTTTCCACCACTCAAAATTTTCACTAGCATCAGACCTATCCAAACATACGTATTTTTTATTTAGTTTTATTTATTTTTGATAGCCTCTATTGACGTTAAAAGCAGTAACGTGAATGAAGGATATGCTGAATAACTCCCCGGTACATGCTCCAAAAAATCCCACACTTAACATGTATATTTATAGTCAAGGCCTGAAGGTATCTCTATGACAAAATTCAGTGATAAATACTGCGCCACCTAGTCCTTGAGGCATTAAAAAAAAAAAAAAAAAAAAAAAAAAAAAACACGGTATTTTGAACAAAATTTGTGAACTCGTAAGTGTTATAACTAAGTCATTTATGAATATTCTTTTACTTTCCACTACTCAAGATGTTCACTGGTATCAGACCGATCCAAACAACAGTAGTTTTTTTATTCAGTTTCATTTTTTTTGATCGCCTCTATGGACAATAAAAGCAACATTGTGCAATGAGTACAAGCGATGATGGGTATACATACTTTTGCAAAAAAAAAACAGTCAGGTCAACTCATTCCCTAAAAATAAAAAATGAAGCTGATTTTTGCACATCTTGACAATCACCAAAACACATTGAGCTTGTCACACACATCACACCTGGCAAAAAAAAAATCACATGTAAAAGTTTGTCATGCCATGTTCAAAGAAATTTTGCTCATAATGTGCCAGTACCCCAACGTGCGAGTACCCCAACGTGCAAGTTCCCCAACGTGCAAGTACCCCAACGTGGCCCGGGCTGCGAGGGCCCTTTATAGCTGCTCGCAGCTCTAGTTATTATTATTATTATTATTATTATTATTATTCTTTATTCTCCGCAAACGATCGCGATTTTGGGTACCTAAACATTCACGAAAACTCACCGAACTTTGCACACTCCTCAGGCCCGGCGAAAAATTTGATATTATTAAGTCGTCATAACAATGCGACTCGATAGCGCCCCCTAGCGTAGAAAAATAAAAACCAAGCCCGGCACGTTTGAGCTAGAGCAACAAAAATTGGCAGGCACGTGTAGCACCCCGAGACGCACAAAAAAGTCTATTGGGACCATGTAGCTAAAATGTACAGGAAGTGAGCTATGAATTTTTTAATGTCCAATTTTGGCCTATTTTGGCACATTCACTGTGGTCATGCTTTTTCCCCCTTTGCAAACATTTTTCATCCAATTGACTTCAAACTTGGCATTTATCATCTCAAGACCTGAGAGAACAACTGGGCAAAACATCTTGCCTTTTTGAAATACTATATGACGGGGGCGGGGCATCAAATATTGCCTTTAAAATTTCATTTGTCCAGAAAGAGCAAATGCTTAATAACTCCCATGTTCAAGCTCCAAAAAATCTCAAACTTCTCAGGCAACGTAATAGTCACGGCCTGAAAACATCTATATGATAAAATTCAGTTATACATATAGCGCCACCTAGTGGTTACAATAAATGTCATACTTTACGTTTTTAGCTACTGTGCTGAGCTTGTTGAAGGGATCCATTTGAAAATTGGTCAGACAAGCCTTAAGATGTTGATCATGCCCCACACCGAATATTGTAACTTTTCGCCAAAGGGCGTGGCCGCTACGGTGACGCAAAGTCTGAAGATTTTTCGTGAAAATAAAAGCTGCATTAACTTGACCGAGATGATCCTATCTTCTCAAAATTTCACACATTTGATGAGAGTCCAGCCCTACAGACATCTACTGACTTATATTTCATCTAACTGATAGCGCCACCTAGTGGCAATTTTTTTTCTTACGAATTTTCTTCTATGTTTTTCTCCAAACACGTTAACTGGACCTACCTCATATTTGTTCAGATGAGGGATTCGGCCTTCATGATGTCACAACACGAAGTTTGTGAGTTTTCGCGAATCGCTGTGGGCGTGGCTAAGCACTGTTCGCCAAGAAAACAACGCCAGTTTTGAGGGTCTAAACATGCACAGAAACTCATGAAACTTGGCACACACATCTGGCCTGGTAAAATGAACAATATTTTATTGTTGATTGTGCTATTTTTACAAAAATGACTCAATAGCGCCCCCTAGAAGTTTTTAACGAAGCAGCCCCGGTTGTACGTTTAAGCAAGAACGACGAATATTTTTAGGTGTATGAGTGAGCCCAAGACCTACAAAAAAGTCTCTTGGACCCATATGCTAAAATGAACAGGAAGTGAGCTACGAATTTTTGAATGTCCCATTTTTGACGATTTTTGCACATTCACAGGGGGCAGACTTTTGCCCACTTCTCCTACACGTTTCATCTGACTGAGTTAAGACTTGACCTGGACCATGTCAAGACCTGAGCCAACGACAGGGGGAAAAATCTTGACCTTTCGAAATACTATATGATGAAGGCGGGGCATCAAAATTTGTGTTTCACACTGAAAAAGGATTTGCATAATAACTCCCCGGTACATGCTCCAAAAAATCCCAAACTTGACATGTATGTTTATCGTCAAGGCCTGAAGCTATCTCTATGACAACATTCAGTTATATATGCAGCGCCACCTAGCCCTTGAGGCATAAAAAAAAAATACCCCACATACGGTATTTTGTACAAAAAATGTAAACTCATTCTAAGTGTGATAACTAAGTCATTTATGAATATTCTTTTAGTTTCCACCACTCAAAATGTTCACTGGCATCAGACTTATCCAAACATATATATATATTTTATTTATTTTTGATAGCCTCTGTGGACATTAAAAGCAATATCGTGAATGAAGGATATGCTTAATAACTCCACGGTACATGCTCCAAAAAAAATCCCACACTTGACATGTATGCTTATAATCAAGGCCTGAAGGTATCTCGATGACAACATTCAGTTATAAATACAGCGCCACCTAGCCCTTGAGGCTTATATAAAAAAAAAACCCACATACGGTATTTTGTACAAAAAAAATGTAAACTCATTCTAAGTGTGATGACTAAGTCATTTATGAATATTCTTTTAGTTTCCACCACTCAAATTGTTCACTGGCTTCACACCGATCCAAACGTATGTACGTTTCCATTTTGATTTATTCATTTTTGATTGCCCCCTTGGACAATAAAAGCAACATTGTGCAATGCGTACAACGAGCGATGATGTATATATACACTTTTACAAAAAATACCAATCAGGGCAACTCATTGCCTAAAAATAAAAAAGGACGCTGATTTTTGCAGGTCTTAACAATCACCAAAACCCGTTGAGCTTGACACACACTGGCAAAAAAAATATTCTACATGTAAACGTTTATTATGCCATTTTCAAAGAAATTTTGCTTCCAATATGCCAGTACCCCAACGTGCCAGTACCCCAACGTGCCAGTACCCTAACGTGCAAGTACCCCAACGTGCAAGGACTCCAACGTGGCCCGGGCTGCGAGGGCCCTTTATAGCTGCTCGCAGCTCTAGTTATTATTATTCTTCTTCTTCTTCTTTATTCTCCGCAAACAATCGCGATTTTGGGTACCTAAATATTCACGAAAACTCACCGAACTTTGCACACTCCTCAGGTCTGGCGAAAAATTTGATATTATGAAGTCGTTATAACAACGCGACTCTATAGCGCCCCCTAGCATAGAAAAATAAAAACCAAGCCCGGCACGTTTGAGCTAGAGCAACGAAAATTGGTAGGCACGTGTAGCACACCGAGACGCACAAAAAAGTCTATTGGGACCATGTAGCTAAAATGTACAGGAAGTGAGCTATGAATTTTTTAATGTCCAATTTTGGCCTATTTTGGCACATTCACTGTGGTCATGCTTTTTCCCCCTATGCAAACATTTTTCATCCCATTGACTTCAAACTTGGCATTTATCATCTCAAGACCTAAGAGAACAGCTGGGCAAAAAGTCTTGCCTTTTCGAAATACTATATGACGGGAGCGGGGCATCAAATATTGCCTTTAAAATTTCATTTGTCCAGAAAGAGCAAATGCTGAATAACTCCCATGTACAAGCTCCAAAAAATCTCAAACTTCTCAGGCAACGTAATAGTCACGGCCTGAAAACATCTATATGACAAAATTCAGTTCTACATATAGCGCCACCTAGTGGTTACAATAAATGTCATACTTTACGTTTTTAGCTACTGTGCTGAGCTCGTTGAAGGGATCCAGTTGAAAATTGGTCAGAAAAGCCTTAAGATGTTGATGATGCCCCACACCGAATATTGTAACTTTTCGCCAAAGGGCGTGGCCGCTACGGTGACGCAAAGTCTGAAGATTTTTCGTGAAAATAAAAGCTGCATTAACTTGACCGAGATGATCCTATCTTCTCAAAATTTCACACATTTGATGAGAGTCCAGCCCTAAAGACATCTACTGACTTATATTTCATCTAACTGATAGCGCCACCTAGTGGCAATTTTTTTTCTTACGAATTTTCTTCTACGTTTTTCTCCAAACACGTTAACTGGACCTACCTCATATTTGCTCAGATGAGGGTTTCGGCCTTCATGATGTCACAACACGAAGTTTGTGAGTTTTCGCGAATTGCTGTGGGTGTGGCTAAGTGCTGTTCACCAAGAAAACGCCAGTTTTGAGGGTCTACACATGCACAGAAACTCATGAAACTTGGCACACACATCTGGCCTGGTAAAATGAGCAATATTTTATTGTTGATTGTGCTATTTTTACAAAAATGACTCAATAGCGCCCCCTAGAAGTTTTTAACGAAGCAGCCCCGGTTGTACGTTTCAGCAAGAACGACGAATATTTTTAGGTGTATGAGGGAGCCCAAGACCTACAAAAAAGTCTCTTGGACCCATATGCTAAAATAAACAGGAAGTGAGCTACGAATTTTTGAATGTCCCATTTTTGACAATTTTTGCACATTCACAGGGCGCAGACTTTTGCCCACTTCTCCTACACGTTTCATCTGACTGAGTTAAGACTTGACCTGGACCATGTCAAGACCTGAGCCAACGACAGGGGGAAAAATCTTGACCTTTCGAAATACTATATGATGAAGGCGGGGCATCAAAATTTGTGTTTCGCACTGAAAAAGGACATGCTTAATAACTCCCCGGTACATGCTCCAAAAAATCCCAAACTTGACATGTATGTTTATCGTCAAGGCCTGAAGCTATCTCTATGACAACATTCAGTTATATATGCAGCGCCACCTAGCCCTTGAGGCATAAAAAAAAAATACCCCACATACGGTATTTTGTACAAAAAATGTAAACTCATTCTAAGTGTGATAACTAAGTCATTTATGAATATTCTTTTAGTTTCCACCACTCAAAATGTTCACTGGCATCAGACTTATCCAAACATATATATATTTTTATTTATTTTTGATAGCCTCTGTGGACATTAAAAGCAATATCGTGAATGAAGGATATGCTTAATAACTCCACGGTACATGCTCCAAAAAAAATCCCACACTTGACATGTATGCTTATAATCAAGGCCTGAAGGTATCTCGATGACAACATTCAGTTATAAATACAGCGCCACCTAGCCCTTGAGGCTTATATAAAAAAAAAAAAACACATACGGTATTTTGTACAAAAAAATGTAAACTCATTCTAAGTGTGATGACTAAGTCATTTCTGAATATTCTTTTAGTTTCCACCACTCAAATTGTTCACTGGCTTCACACCGATACAAACGTATGTACGTTTCCATTTTGTTTTATTCATTTTTGATTGCCCCTTTGGACAATAAAAGTAACATTGTGCAATGAGTACAACGAGCGATGATGTATATATACACTTTTACAAAAAATACCAATCAGGGCAACTCATTGCCTAAAAATAAAAAAGGACGCTGATTTTTGCAGGTCTTAACAATCACCAAAACCCGTTGAGCTTGACACACACTGGCAAAAAAAATATTCTACATGTAAACGTTTATTATGCCATTTTCAAAGAAATTTTGCTTCCAATATGCCAGTACCCCAACGTGCCAGTACCCTAACGTGCAAGTACCCCAACGTGCAAGGACTCCAACGTGGCCCGGGCTGCGAGGGCCCTTTATAGCTGCTCGCAGCTCTAGTTAGGGCCCGAGCAGCGACCGCTGCGAGGTCCCTATTGTTTTTGTAAAAATTATTAGGGCCCGAGCAGCGACCGCTGCGAGGTCCCTATTGTTTTTGTAAAAATTATTATTATTATTATTATTATTATTATTATTATTATTATTATTAGGGCCCGAGCAGCGACCGCTGCGAGGTCCCTATTGTTTTTGTAAAAATTATTATTATTATTATTATTATTATTATTATTATTATTATTATTATTATTAGGGCCCGAGCAGCTACCGCTGCGAGGTCCCTATTGTTTTTCGATCGGATTATTATTATTATTATTATTATTATTATTATTCTCCGTAAACGATCACGATTTTGGGTACCTAAACATTTACGAAAACTCACCAAACTTTGCACACTCCTCAGGCCCGGCGAAAAATTTGATATTATGAAGTCGTCATAACAACGCGACTCTATAGCGCCCCCTAGCATAGAAAAATAAAAACCAAGCCCGGCATGTTTGAGCTAGAGCAACGAAAATTGGCAGGCACGTGTAACACCCCGAGACGCACAAAAAAGTCTATTGGGACCATGTAGCTAAAATGTACAGGAAGTGAGCTATGAATTTTTTAATGTCCAATTTTGGCCTATTATGGCACATTCACTGTGGTCATGCTTTTTCCCCCTTTGCAAACATTTTTCATCCAATTGACTTCAAACTTGGCATTTATCATCTCAAGACCTGAGAGAACAACTGGGGAAAAAATCTTGCCTTTTCAAAATACTATATGACGGGGGCGGGGCATCAAATATTGCCTTTAAAATTTCATTTGTCCAGAAAGAGCAAATGCTTAATAACTCCCATGTTCAAGCTCCAAAAAATCTCAAACTTATCAGGCAACTTAATAGTCACGGCCTGAAAACATCTATATGATAAAATTCAGTTATCCATGTAGCGCCACCTAGTGGTAACAATAATTGTCATACTTTACGTTTTTAGCTACTGTGCTGAGCTCGTTGAAGGGATCCAGTTGAAAATTGGTCAGAAAAGCCTTAAGATGTTGATCATGCCCCACACCGAATATTGTAACTTTTTGCCAAAGGGCGTGGCCGCTACGGTGCCGCAAAGTCTGAAGATTTCTCGTGACAACAAAAGCTGCATTAACTTGACCGAGATGATGCTATCTTCTCAAAATTTTACACAATTGATGAGAGTCCAGCCCTAAAGACATCTACAAACTTATATTTCATCTTACTGATAGCGCCACCTACTGGCAATTTTTTTTCTTACGATTTTTCTTCAATGTTTTTCTCCAACCATGTTAACTGGACCTACCTCATATTTGCTCAGATGAGGGTGTCGGCCTTCATGCTGTCACAACACGAAGTTTGTGAGTTTTCGCGAGTCGCTGTGGGCGTGGCTAAGCGCTGTTCGCCAAGAAAACAACGCCAATTTTGAGGGCCTAAACTGGCACAGAAACACACGAAACTTGGCACACACAGCTGGCCTGGCAAAATGAGCAATTTTTTATCGGCGATTGTGCTATTTTTACAAAAATGACTCAATAGCGCCCCCTAGAAATCTTTAACGAAACAGCCCCAGTTGTACGTTTAAGCAAGAACGACGAATATTTTTAGGTGTATGAGGGAGCCCAAGACCTACAAAAAAGTCTCTTGTACCCATATGCTAAAATGAACAGGAAGTGAGCTACGAATTTTTGAATGTCCCATTTTTGACGATTTTTGCACATTCACAGGGGGCAGACTTTTGCCCACTTCTCCTATACGTTTCATCCGACTGAGTTAAGACTTGGCCTGGACCATGTCACGACCTGAGCCAACGACAGGGGGAAAAATTTTGACTTTTCAAAATACTATATGATGAGGGCGGGGCATCAAAATTTGTGTTTCGCAATGAAAAAGGATATGCTTGATAACTCCCCGGTACATGCTCCAAAAAATCCCAAACTTGACATGTATGTTTATCGTCAAGGCCTGAAGTTATCTCTATGACAACATTCAGTTATATATGCAGCGCCACCTAGCCCTTGAGGCATAAAAAAAAAATACCCCACATACGGTATTTTGTACAAAAAATGTAAACTCATTCTAAGTGTGATAACTAAGTCATTTATGAATATTCTTTTAGTTTCCACCACTCAAAATGTTCACTGGCATCAGACTTATCCAAACATATATATATTTTTATTTATTTTTGATAGCCTTTATGGACATTAAGAGCAATATCGTGAATGAAGGATATGCTTAATAACTCCACGGTACATGCTCCAAAAAAAATCCCACACTTGACATGTATGCTTATAATCAAGGCCTGAAGGTATCTCTATGACAACATTCAGTTATAAATACAGCGCCACCTAGCCCTTGAGGCATTTATATATATATATATATATAAAAAAACCCACATACGGTGTTTTGTACAAAAAATGTACACTCATTCTAAGTGTGATAACTAAGTCATTTATGAATATTCTTTTAGTTTCCACCACTCAAATTGTTCACTGGCTTCACACCGATCCAAACGTATGTACGTTTCCATTTTGTTTTATTCATTTTTGATTGCCCCTTTGGACAATAAAAGTAACATTGTGCAATGAGTACAACGAGCGATGATGTGTATATACACTTTTACAAAAAATACCAATCAGGGCAACTCATTGCCTAAAAATAAAAAAGGACGCTGATTTTTGCAGGTCTTAACAACCACCAAAACCCGTTGAGCTTGACACACACTGGCAAAAAAAAAAATTCTACATGTAAACGTTTATTATGCCATTTTCAAAGAAATTTTGCTTCCAATATGCCAGTACCCCAACGTGCAAGGACCCCAACGTGGCCCGGGCTGCGAGGGCCCTTTATAGCTGCTCGCAGCTCTAGTTATTATTATTCTTCTTCTTCTTCTTTATTCTCCGCAAACAATCGCGATTTTGGGTACCTAAATATTCACGAAAACTCACCGAACTTTGCACACTCCTCAGGTCCGGCGAAAAATTTGATATTATGAAGTCGTTATAACAATGCGACTCGATAGCGCCCCCTAGCGTAGAAAAATAAAAACCAAGCCCGGCACGTTTGAGCTAGAGCAACAAAAATTGGCAGGCACGTGTAGTACCCCGAGACGCACAAAAAAGTCTCTTGGGACCATGTAGCTAAAATGTACAGGAAGTGAGCTATGAATTTTTTTATGTCCAATTTTGGCCTATTTTGGCACATTCACTGTGGTCATGCTTTTTCCCCCTTTGCAAACATTTTTCATCCAATTGACTTCAAACTTGGCATTTATCATCTCAAGACCTGAGAGAACAACTGGGCAAAACATCTTGCCTTTTTGAAATACTATATGACGGGGGCGGGGCATCAAATATTGCCTTTAAAATTTCATTTGTCGAGAAAGAGCAAATGCTTAATAACTCCCATGTTCAAGCTCCAAAAAATCTCAAACTTCTCAGGCAACGTAATAGTCACGGCCTGAAAACATCTATATGATAAAATTCAGTTATACATATAGCGCCACCTAGTGGTTACAATAAATGTCATACTTTACGTTTTTAGCTACTGTGCTGAGTTTGTTGAAGGGATCCATTTGAAAATTGGTCAGAAAAGCCTTAAGATGTTGATCATGCCCCACAACGAATATTGTAACTTTTCGCCAAAGGGCGTGGCCGCTACGGTGACGCAAAGTCTGAAGATTTTTCGTGAAAATAAAAGCTGCATTAACTTGACCGAGATGATCCTATCTTCTCAAAATTTCACACATTTGATGAGAGTCCAGCCCTAAAGACATCTACTGACTTATATTTCATCTAACTGATAGCGCCACCTAGTGGCAATTTTTTTTCTTACGAATTTTCTTCTACGTTTTTCTCCAAACACGTTAACTGGACCTACCTCATATTTGCTCAGATGAGGGTTTCGGCCTTCATGATGTCACAACACGAAGTTTGTGAGTTTTCGCGAATTGCTGTGGGTGTGGCTAAGCGCTGTTCGCCAAGAAAACAACGCCAGTTTTGAGGGTCTAAACATGCACAGAAACTCATGAAACTTGGCACACACATCTGGCCTGGTAAAATGAGCCATATTTTATTGTTGATTGTGCTATTTTTTACAAAAATGACTCAATAGCGCCCCCTAGAAGTTTTTAACAAAGCAGCCCCGGTTGTACATTTAAGCAAGAACGACGAATATTTTTAGGTGTATGAGGGAGCCCAAGTCCTACAAAAAAGTCTCTTGGACCCATATGCTAAAATGAACAGGAAGTGAGCTATGAATTTTTGAATGTCCCATTTTTTACGATTTTTGCACATTCACAGGGGGCAGACTTTTGCCCACTTCTCCTACACGTTTCATCCGACTGAGTTAAGACTTGGCCTGGACCATGTCAAGACCTGAGCCAACGACAGGGGGAAAAAATTTTGACTTTTCGAAATACTATATGATGAGGGCGGGGCATCAAATTTTGTGTTTCGCAATGAAAAAGGATATGCTTGATAACTCCCCGGTACATGCTCCAAAAAATCCCAAACTTGACATGTATGTTTATCGTCAAGGCCTGAAGTTATCTCTGTGACAACATTCAGTTATATATGCAGCGCCACCTAGCCCTTGAGGAATAAAAAAAAAATACCCCACATACGGTATTTTGTACAAAAAATGTACACTCATTCTAAGTGTGATAACGAAGTCATTTCTGAATATTCTTTTAGTTTCCACCACTCAAAATGTTCACTGGCATCAGACTTATCCAAACATATATATATTTTTATTTATTTTTGATAGCCTCTATGGACATTAAAAGCAATATCGTGAATGAAGGATATGCTTAATAACTCCACGGTACATGCTCCAAAAAAAATCCCACACTTGACATGTATGCTTATAATCAAGGCCTGAAGGTATCTCTATGACAACATTCAGTTATAAATACAGCGCCACCTAGCCCTTGAGGCTTATATAAAAAAAAAAAAAAAATACCCCACATACGGTATTTTGTACAAAAATTGTACACTCATTCTAAGTGTGATAACTAAGTCATTTATGAATATTCTTTTAGTTTCCACCACTCAAATTGTTCACTGGCTTGACACCGATCCAAACGTATGTACGTTTCCATTTTGTTTTATTCATTTTTGATTGCCCCTTTGGACAATAAAAGTAACATTGTGCAATGAGTACAACGAGCGATGATGTGTATATACACTTTTACAAAAAAATACCAATCAGGGCAACTCATTGCCTAAAAATAAAAAAGGACGCTGATTTTTGCAGGTCTTAACAATCACCAAAACCCGTTGAGCTTGACACACACACTGGCAAAAAAATATTCTACATGTAAACGTTTATTATGCCATTTTCAAAGAAATTTTGCTTCCAATATGCCAGTACCCCAATGTGCCAGTACCCCAACGTGCAAGTACCACAACGTGCAAGGACCCCAACGTGGCCCGGGCTGCGAGGGCCCTTTATAGCTGCTCGCAGCTCTAGTTATTATTATTCTTTATTCTCCGCAAACGATCGCGATTTTGGGTACCTAAACATTCACGAAAACTCACCGAACTTTGCACACTCCTCAGGCCCGGCGAAAAATTTGATATTATTAAGTCGTCATAACAATGCGACTCGATAGCGCCCCCTAGCGTAGAAAAATATAAACCAAGCCCGGCACGTTTGAGCTAGAGCAACAAAAATTGGCAGGCACGTGTAGCACCCCGAGACGCAAAAAAAAGTCTATTGGGACCATGTCGCTAAAATGTACAGGAAGTGAGCTATGAATTTTTTTATGTCCAATTTTGGCCTATTTTGGCACATTCACTGTGGTCATGCTTTTTCCCCCTTTGCAAACATTTTTCATCCAATTGACTTCAAACTTGGCATTTATCATCTCAAGACCTGAGAGAACAACTGGGCAAAACATCTTGTCTTTTTGAAATACTATATGACGGGGGCGGGGCATCAAATATTGCCTTTAAAATTTCATTTGTCCAGAAAGAGCAAATGCTTAATAACTCCCATGTTCAAGCTCCAAAAAATCTCAAACTTCTCAGGCAACGTAATAGTCACGGCCTGAAAACATCTATATGATCAAATTCAGTTATACATATAGCGCCACCTAGTGGTTACAATAAATGTCATACTTTACGTTTTTAGCTACTGTGCTGAGCTTGTTGAAGGGATCCATTTGAAAATTGGTCAGAAAAGCCTTAAGATGTTGATTATGCCCCACACCGAATATTGTAACTTTTCGCCAAAGGGCGTGGCCGCTACGGTGACGCAAAGTCTGAAGATTTTTCGTGAAAATAAAAGCTGCATTAACTTGACCGAGATGATCCTATCTTCTCAAAATTTCACACATTTGATGAGAGTCCAGCCCTAAAGACATCTATGAACTTATATTTCATCTAACTGATCGCGCCACCTATGGCAATTTTTTTTCTTACGAATTTTCTTCTACGTTTTTCTCCAAACACGTTAACTGGACCTACCTCATATTTGCTCAGATGAGGGTTTCGGCCTTCATGATGTCACAACACGAAGTTTGTGAGTTTTCGCGAATTGCTGTGGGTGTGGCTAAGCGCTGTTCGCCAAGAAAACAACGCCAGTTTTGAGGGTCTAAACATGCACAGAAACTCATGAAACTTGGCACACACATCTGGCCTGGTAAAATGAGCAACATTTTATTGTTGATTGTGCTATTTTTACAAAAATGACTCAATAGCGCCCCCTAGAAGTTTTTAACGAAGCAGCCCCAGTTGTACGTTTCAGCAAGAACGACAAATATTTTTAGGTGTATGAGGGAGCCCAAGACCTACAAAAAAGTCTCTTGGACCCATATGCTAAAATGAACAGGAAGTGAGCTACGAATTTTTTAATGTCCCATTTTTGACAATTTTTGCACATTCACAGGGGGCAGACTTTTGCCCACTTCTCCTACACGTTTCATCTGACTGAGTTAAGACTTGACCTGGACCATGTCAAGACCTGAGCCAACGACAGGGGGAAAAATCTTGACCTTTCGAAATACTATATGATGAAGGCGGGGCATCAAAATTTGTGTTTCGCACTGAAAAAGGATATGCTTAATAACTCCCCGGTACATGCTCCAAAAAATCCCAAACTTGACATGTATGTTTATCGTCAAGGCCTGAAGCTATCTCTATGACAACATTCAGTTATATATGCAGCGCCACCTAGCCCTTGAGGCATAAAAAAAAAATACCCCACATACGGTATTTTGTACAAAAAATGTAAACTCATTCTAAGTGTGATAACTAAGTCATTTATGAATATTCTTTTAGTTTCCACCACTCAAAATGTTCACTGGCATCAGACTTATCCAAACATATATATATTTTTATTTATTTTTGATAGCCTCTGTGGACATTAAAAGCAATATCGTGAATGAAGGATATGCTTAATAACTCCACGGTACATGCTACAAAAAAAATCCCACACTTGACATGTATGCTTATAATCAAGGCCTGAAGGTATCTCTATGACAACATTCAGTTATAAATACAGCGCCACCTAGCCCTTGAGGCTTATATAAAAATAAAAAAAAATACCCCACATACGGTATTTTGTACAAAAAATGTACACTCATTCTAAGTGTGATAACTAAGTCATTTATGAATATTCTTTTAGTTTCCACCACTCAAATTGTTCACTGGCTTCACACCGATCCAAACGTATGTACGTTTCCATTTTGTTTTATTCATTTTTGATTGCCCCTTTGGACAATAAAAGTAACATTGTGCAATGAGTACAACGAGCGATGATGTGTATATACACTTTTACAAAAAAATACCAATCAGGGCAACTCATTGCCTAAAAATAAAAAAGGACGCTGATTTTTGCAGGTCTTAACAATCACCAAAACCCGTTGAGCTTGACACACACACTGGCAAAAAAATATTCTACATGTAAACGTTTATTATGCCATTTTCAAAGAAATTTTGCTTCCAATATGCCAGTACCCCAACGTGCCAGTACCCCAACGTGCAAGGACCCCAACGTGGCCCGGGCTGCGAGGGCCCTTTATAGCTGCTCGCAGCTCTAGTTAGGGCCCGAGCAGCGACCGCTGCGAGGTCCCTATTGTTTTTATAAAAATTATTATTATTATTATTATTATTATTATTATTCTTTATTCTCCGCAAACAATCGCGATTTTGGGTACCTAAATATTCACGAAAACTCACCGAACTTTGCACACTCCTCAGGTCCGGCGAAACATTTGATATTATGAAGTCGTTATAACAACGCGGCTCTATAGCGCCCCCTAGCGTAGAAAAATAAAAACCAAGCCCGGCACGTTTGAGCTAGAGCAACAAAAATTGGCAGGCACGTGTAGTACCCCGAGACGCACAAAAAAGTCTCTTGGGACCATGTAGCTAAAATGTACAGGAAGTGAGCTATGAATTTTTTTATGTCCAATTTTGGCCTATTTTGGCACATTCACTGTGGTCATGCTTTTTCCCCCTTTGCAAACATTTTTCATCCAATTGACTTCAAACTTGGCATTTATCATCTCAAGACCTGAGAGAACAACTGGGCAAAACATCTTGCCTTTTTGAAATACTATATGACGGGGGCGGGGCATCAAATATTGCCTTTAAAATTTAATTTGTCCAGAAAGAGCAAATGCTTAATAACTCCCATGTTCAAGCTCCAAAAAATCTCAAACTTCTCAGGCAACGTAATAGTCACGGCCTGAAAACATCTATATGATAAAATTCAGTTATACATATAGCGCCACCTAGTGGTTACAATAAATGTCATACTTTACGTTTTTAGCTACTGTGCTGAGCTTGTTGAAGGGATCCATTTGAAAATTGGTCAGAAAGCCTTAAGATGTTGATCATGCCCCACACAGAATATTGTAACTTTTTGCCAAAGGGTGTGGCCGCTACGGTGACGCAAAGTCTGAAGATTTTTCGTGAAAATAAAAGCTGCATGAACTTGACCGAGATGATCCTATCTTCTCAAAATTTCACACATTTGATGAGAGTCCAGCCCTAAAGACATCTACTGACTTATATTTCATCTAACTGATAGCGCCACCTAGTGGCAATTTTTTTTCTTACGAATTTTCTTCTACGTTTTTCTCCAAACACGTTAACTGGACCTACCTCATATTTGCTCAGATGAGGGTTTCGGCCTTCATGATGTCACAACACGAAGTTTGTGAGTTTTCGCGAATTGCTGTGGGTGTGGCTAAGCGCTGTTCGCCAAGAAAACAACGCCAGTTTTGAGGGTCTAAACATGCACAGAAACTCATGAAACTTGGCACACACATCTGGCCTGGTAAAATGAGCAATATTTTATTGTTGATTGTGCTATTTTTACAAAAATGACTCAATAGCGCCCCCTAGAAGTTTTTAACGAAGCAGCCCCGGTTGTACGTTTAAGCAAGAACGACGAATATTTTTAGGTGTATGAGGGAGCCCAAGTCCTACAAAAAAGTCTCTTGGACCCAAATGCTAAAATGAATAGGAAGTGAGCTATGAATTTTTGAATGTCCCATTTTTTACGATTTTTGCACATTCACAGGGGGCAGACTTTTGCCCACTTCTCCTACACGTTTCATCCGACTGAGTTAAGACTTGGCCTGGACCATGTCAAGACCTGAGCCAACGACAGGGGGAAAAATTTTGACTTTTCGAAATACTATATGATGAGGGCGGGGCATCAAAATTTGTGTTTCGCAATGAAAAAGGATATGCTTGATAACTCCCCAGTACATGCTCCAAAAAATCCCAAACTTGACATGTATGTTTATCGTCAAGGCCTGAAGTTATCTCTATGACAACATTCAGTTATATATGCAGCGCCACCTAGCCCTTGAGGCATAAAAAAAAAAAAAACCCACATACGGTATTTTGTACAAAAAATGTAAACTCATTCTAAGTGTGATAACTAAGTCATTTATGAATATTCTTTTAGTTTCCACCACTCAAAATGTTCACTGGCATCAGACTTATCCAAACATATATATATTTTTATTTATTTTTGATAGCCTCTGTGGACATTAAAAGCAATATCGTGAATGAAGGATATGCTTAATAACTCCACGGTACATGCTCCAAAAAAAATCCCACACTTGACATGTATGCTTATAATCAAGGCCTGAAGGTATCTCTATGACAACATTCAGTTATAAATACAGCACCACCTAGCCCTTGAGGCATAAAAAAAAAAAAACCACATACGGTATTTTGTACAAAAAATGTAAACTCATTCTAAGTGTGATAACTAAGTCATTTATGAATATTCTTTTAGTTTCCACCACTCAAATTGTTCACTGGCTTCACACCGATCCAAACGTATGTACGTTTCCATTTTGTTTTATTCATTTTTGATTGCCCCTTTGGACAATAAAAGTAACATTGTGCAATGAGTACAACAAGCGATGATGTGTATATACACTTTTACAAAAAATACCAATCAGGGCAACTCATTGCCTAAAAATAAAAAAGGACGCTGATTTTTGCAGGTCTTAACAATCACCAAAACCTGTTGAGCTTGACACACACTGGCAAAAAAAATATTCTACATGTAAACGTTTATTGTGCCATTTTCAAAGAAATTTTGCTTCCAATATGCCAGTACCCCAACGTGCCAGTACCCTAACGTGCAAGTACCCCAACGTGCAAGGACCCCAACGTGCAAGGACCCCAACGTGGCCCGGGCTGCGAGGGCCCTTTATAGCTGCTCGCAGCTCTAGTTAGGGCCCGAGCAGCGACCGCTGCGAGGTCCCTATTGTTTTTGTAAAAATTATTATTATTATGATTATTATTATTATTATTATTATTATTATTATTATTATTATTTATTCTCCGCAAACAATCGCGATTTTGGGTACCTAAATATTCACGAAAACTCACCGAACTTTGCACACTCCTCAGGTCCGGCGAAAAATTTGATATTATGAAGTCGTTATAACAACGCGACTCTATAGCGCCCCCTAGCGTAGAAAAATAAAAACCAAGCCCGGCACGTTTGAGCTAGAGCAACGAAAATTGGCAGGCACGTGTAGCACCCCGAGACGCACAAAAAAGTCTATTGGGACCATGTAGCTAAAATGTACAGGAAGTGAGCTATGAATTTTTTAATGTCCAATTTTGGCCTATTTTGGCACATTCACTGTAGTCATGCTTTTTCCCCCTTTGCAAACATTTTTCATCCAATTGACTTCAAACTTGGCATTTATCATCTCAAGACCTGAGAGAACAGCTGGGCAAAACATCTTGCCTTTTCGAAATATTATATGACGGGGGCGGGGCATCAAATATTGACTTTAAAATTTCATTTGTCCAGAAAGAGCAAATGCTGAATAACTCCCATGTACAAGCTCCAAAAAATCTCAAACTTCTCAGGCAACGTAATAGTCACGGCCTGAAAACATCTATATGACAAAATTCAGTTATACATATAGCGCCACCTAGTGGTTACAATAAATGTCATACTTTACGTTTTTAGCTACTGTGCTGAGCTCGTTGAAGGGATCCATTTGAAAATTGGTCAGAAAAGCCTTAAGATGTTGATCATGCCCCACACCGAATATTGTAACTTTTCGCCAAAGGGCGTGGCCGCTACGGTGCCGCAAAGTCTGAAGATTTTTCGTGACAATAAAAGCTGCATTAACTTGACCGAGATGATCCTATCTTCTCAAAATTTCACACATTTGATGAGAGTCCAGCCCTAAAGACATCTACTGACTTATATTTCATCTAACTGATAGCGCCACCTAGTGGCAATTTTTTTTCTTACGAATTTTCTTCTACGTTTTTCTCCAAACACGTTAACTGGACCTACCTCATATTTGCTCAGATGAGGGTTTCGGCCTTCATGATGTCACAACACGAAGTTTGTGAGTTTTCGCGAATTGCTGTGGGCGTGGCTAAGCGCTGTTCGCCAAGAAAACAACGCCAGTTTTGAGGGTCTAAACATGCACAGAAACTCATGAAACTTGGCACACACATCTGGCCTGGTAAAATGAGCAATATTTTATTGTTGATTGTGCTATTTTTACAAAAATTACTCAATAGCGCCCCCTAGAAGTTTTTAACGAAGCAGCCCCGGTTGTACGTTTAAGCAAGAACGACGAATATTTTTAGGTGTATGAGGGAGCCCAAGACCTACAAAAAAGTCTCTTGGACCCATATGCTAAAATGAACAGGAAGTGAGCTACGAATTTTTGAATGTCCCATTTTTGACGATTTTTGCACATTCACAGGGGGCAGACTTTAGCCCACTTCTCCTACACGTTTCATCCGACTGAGTTAAGACTTGGCCTGGACCATGTCAAGACCTGAGCCAACGACAGGGGGAAAAATTTTGTCTTTTCGAAATACTATATTATGAGGGCGGGGCATCAAATTTTGTGTTTCGCAATGAAAAAGGATATGCTTGATAACTCCCCGGTACATGCTCCAAAAAATCCCAAACTTGACATGTATGTTTATCGTCAAGGCCTGAAGTTATCTCTGTGACAACATTCAGTTATATATGCAGCGCCACCTAGCCCTTGAGGAATAAAAAAAAAATACCCCACATACGGTATTTTGTACAAAAAATGTACACTCATTCTAAGTGTGATAACTAAGTCATTTATGAATATTCTTTTAGTTTCCACCACTCAAATTGTTCACTGGCTTCACACCGATCCAAACGTATGTACATTTCCATTTTGTTTTATTCATTTTTGATTGCCCCTTTGGACAATAAAAGTAACATTGTGCAATGAGTACAACGAGCGATGATGTGTATATACACTTTTACAAAAAATACCAATCAGGGCAACTCATTGCCTAAAAATAAAAAATAAGACGCTGATTTTTGCAGATCTTAACAATCACCAAAACCCATTGAGCTTGACACACTCATCACACCTGGCAAAAAAAAAAAAAAAAAAATCCACGTTTATCATGCCATTTTCAAAGAAATTCTGCTTCCAATGTGCCAGTACCCCAATGTGCAAGTTCCCCAACGTGCAAGTACCCCAACGTGGCCCGGGCTGCGAGGGCCCTTTATAGCTGCTCGCAGCTCTAGTTAGGGCCCGAGCAGCGACCGCTGCGAGGTCCCTATTGTTTTTGTAAAAATTATTATTATTATTATTATTAGGGCCCGAGCAGCTACCGCTGCGAGGTCCCTATTGTTTTTCGATCGGATTATTATTATTATTATTCTTCTTCTTCTTCTTCTTCTTCTTCTCCGTAAACGATCACGATTTTGGGTACCTAAACATTTACGAAAACTCACCAAACTTTGCACACTCCTCAGGCCCGGCGAAAAATTTGATATTATGAAGTCGTCATAACAACGCGACTCTATAGCGCCCCCTAGCATAGAAAAATAAAAACCAAGCCCGGCATGTTTGAGCTAGAGCAACGAAAATTGGCAGGCACGTGTAGCACCCCGAGACGCACAAAAAAGTCTATTGGGACCATGTAGCTAAAATGTACAGGAAGTGAGCTATGAATTTTTTAATGTCCAATTTTGGCCTATTTTGGCACATTCACTGTGGTCATGCTTTTTCCCCCTTTGCAAACATTTTTCATCCAATTGACTTCAAACTTGGCATTTATCATCTCAAGACCTGAGAGAACAACTGGGGACAAAATCTTGCCTTTTCGAAATACTATATGACGGGGGCGGGGCATCAAATATTGCCTTTAAAATTTCATTTGTCCAGAAAGAGCAAATGCTTAATAACTCCCATGTTCAAGCTCCAAAAAATCTCAAACTTATCAGGCAACTTAATAGTCACGGCCTGAAAACATCTATATGATAAAATTCAGTTATCCATGTAGCGCCACCTAGTGGCAACAATAATTGTCATACTTTACGTTTTTAGCTACTGTGCTGAGCTCGTTGAAGGGATCCAGTTGAAAATTGGTCAGAAAAGCCTTAAGATGTTGATCATGCCCCACACCGAATATTGTAACTTTTCGCCAAAGGGCGTGGCCGCTACGGTGCCGCAAAGTCTGAAGATTTCTCGTGACAACAAAAGCTGCATTAACTTGACCGAGATGATGCTATCTTCTCAAAATTTTACACAATTGATGAGAGTCCAGCCCTAAAGACATCTACAAACTTATATTTCATCTTACTGATAGCGCCACCTACTGGCAATTTTTTTTCTTACGATTTTTCTTCAATGTTTTTCTCCAACCATGTTAACTGGACCTACCTCATATTTGCTCAGATGAGGGTGTCGGCCTTCATGCTGTCACAACACGAAGTTTGTGAGTTTTCGCGAGTCGCTGTGGGCGTGGCTAAGCGCTGTTCGCCAAGAAAACAACGCCAATTTTGAGGGCCTAAACTGGCACAGAAACACACGAAACTTGGCACACACAGCTGGCCTGGCAAAATGAGCAATTTTTTATCGGCGATTGTGCTATTTTTACAAAAATGACTCAATAGCGCCCCCTAGAAATCTTTAACGAAACAGCCCCAGTTGTACGTTTAAGCAAGAACGACGAATATTTTTAGGTGTATGAGGGAGCCCAAGACCTACAAAAAAGTCTCTTTTACCCATATGCTAAAATGAACAGGAAGTGAGCTACGATTTTTTGAATGTCCCATTTTTGACAATTTTTGCACATTCACAGGGCGCAGACTTTTGCCCACTTCTCCTACACGTTTCATCCGACTGAGTTAAGACTTGGCCTGGACCATGTCAAGACCTGAGCCAACGACAGGGGGAAAAATTTTGACTTTTCAAAATACTATATGATGAGGGCGGGGCATCAAAATTTGTGTTTCGCAATGAAAAAGGATATGCTTGATAACTCCCCGGTACATGCTCCAAAAAATCCCAAACTTGACATGTATGTTTATCGTCAAGGCCTGAAGTTATCTCTATGACAACATTCAGTTATATATGCAGCGCCACCTAGCCCTTGAGGCATAAAAAAAAAATACCCCACATACGGTATTTTGTACAAAAAATGTAAACTCATTCTAAGTGTGATAACTCAGTCATTTATGAATATTCTTTTAGTTTCCACCACTCAAAATGTTCACTGGCATCAGACTTATCCAAACATATATATATTTTTATTTATTTTTGATAGCCTCTATGGACATTAAAAGCAATATCGTGAATGAAGGATATGCTTAATAACTCCACGGTACATGCTCCAAAAAAAATCCCACACTTGACATGTATGCTTATAATCAAGGCCTGAAGGTATCTCTATGACAACATTCAGTTATAAATACAGCGCCACCTAGCCGTTGAGGCTTATATAAAAAAAAATTAAAAAAATACCCCACATACGGTATTTTGTACAAAAAATGTACACTCATTCTAAGTGTGATAACTAAGTCATTTATGAATATTCTTTTAGTTTCCACCACTCAAATTGTTCACTGGCTTCACACCGATCCAAACGTATGTACGTTTCCATTTTGTTTTATTCATTTTTGATTGCCCCTTTGGACAATAAAAGTAAACATTGTGCAATGAGTACAACGAGCGATGATGTGTATATACACTTTTACAAAAAAATACCAATCAGGGCAACTCATTGCCTAAAAATAAATAAGGACGCTGATTTTTGCAGGTCTTAACAATCACCAAAATCCGTTGAGCTTGACAGACACTGGCAAAAAAAATATTCTACATGTAAACGTTTATTATGCCATTTTCAAAGAAATTTTGCTTCCAATATGCCAGTACCCCAACGTGCCAGTACCCCAACGTGCAAGTACCCCAACGTGCAAGGACCCCAACGTGGCCCGGGCTGCGAGGGCCCTTTATAGCTGCTCGCAGCTCTAGTTATTATTATTATTCTTCTTCTTTATTCTCCGCAAACGATCGCGATTTTGGGTACCTAAACATTCACGAAAACTCACCGAACTTTGCACACTCCTCAGGCCCGGCGAAAAATTTGATATTATTAAGTCGTCATAACAATGCGACTCGATAGCGCCCCCTAGCGTAGAAAATTAAAAACCAAGCCCGGCACGTTTGAGCTAGAGCAACAAAAATTGGCAGGCACGTGTAGCACCCCGAGACGCACAAAAAAGTCTATTGGGACCATGTAGCTAAAATGTACAGGAAGTGAGCTATGAATTTTTTTATGTCCAATTTTGGCCTATTTTGGCACATTCACTGTGGTCATGCTTTTTCCCCCTTTGCAAACATTTTTCATCCAATTGACTTCAAACTTGGCATTTATCATCTCAAGACCTGAGAGAAAAACTGGGCAAAACATCTTGCCTTTTTGAAATACTATATGACGGGGGCGGGGCATCAAATATTGCCTTTAAAATTTCATTTGTCCAGAAAGAGCAAATGCTTAATAACTCCCATGTTCAAGCTCCAAAAAATCTCAAACTTCTCAGGCAACGTAATAGTCACGGCCTGAAAACATCTATATGATAAAATTCAGTTATACATATAGCGCCACCTAGTGGTTACAATAAATGTCATACTTTACGTTTTTAGCTACTGTGCTGAGCTTGTTGAAGGGATCCATTTGAAAATTGGTCGGAAAAGGCTTAAGATGTTGATCATGCCCCACACCGAATATTGTAACTTTTCGCCAAAGGGCGTGGCCGCTACGGTGACGCAAAGTCTGAAGATTTTTCGTGAAAATAAAAGCTGCATTAACTTGACCGAGATGATCCTATCTTCCCAAAATTTCACACATTTGATGAGAGTCCAGCCCTAAAGACATCTACTGACTTATATTTCATCTAACTGATAGCGCCACCTAGTGGCAATTTTTTTTATTACGAATTTTCTTCTACGTTTTTCTCCAAACACGTTAACTGGACCTACCTCATATTTGCTCAGATGAGGGTTTCGGCCTTCATGATGTCACAACACGAAGTTTGTGAGTTTTCGCGAATTGCTGTGGGTGTGGCTAAGCGCTGTTCGCCAAGAAAACAACGCCAGTTTTGAGGGTCTAAACATGCACAGAAACTCCTGAAACTTGGCACACACATCTGGCCTGGTAAAATGAGCAATATTTTATTGTTGATTGTGCTATTTTTACAAAAATGACTCAATAGCGCCCCCTTGAAATTTTTAACGAAGCAGCCCCGGTTGTACGTTTAAGCAAGAACGCCGAATATTTTTAAGTGTATGAGGGAGCCCAAGACCTACAAAAAAGTCTCTTGTACCCATATGCTAAAATGAACAGGAAGTGAGCTACGAATTTTTGAATGTCCCATTTTTGACGATTTTTGCACATTCACAGGGGGCAGACTTTTGCCCACTTCTCCTACACGTTTCATCCGACTGAGTTAAGACTTGGCCTGGACCATGTCAAGACCTGAGCCAACGACAGGGGGAAAAATCTTGACTTTTCGAAATACTATATGATGAGGGCGGGGCATCAAAATTTGTGTTTCACAATGAAAAAGGATATGCTTGATAACTCCCCGGTACATGCTCCAAAAAATCCCAAACTTGACATGTATGTTTATCGTCAAGGCCTGAAGTTATCTCTATGACAACATTCAATTATATATGCAGCGCCACCTAGCCCTTGAGGCATGAAAAAAAAATACCCCACATACGGTATTTTGTACAAAAAATGTACACTCATTCTAAGTGTGATAACTAAGTCATTTATGAATATTTTTTTAGTTTCCACCACTCAAAATGTTCACTGGCATCAGACTTATCCAAACATATATATATTTTTATTTATTTTTGATAGCCTCTATGGACATTAAAAGCAATATCGTGAATGAAGGATATGCTTAATAACTCCACGGTACATGCTCCAAAAAAAAATCCCACACTTGACATGTATGCTTATAATCAAGGCCTGAAGGTATCTCTATGACAACATTCAGTTATAAATACAGCGCCACCTAGCCCTTGAGGCTTATATAAAAAAAAATTAAAAAAATACCCCACATACGGTATTTTGTACAAAAAATGTACACTCATTCTAAGTGTGATAACTAAGTCATTTATGAATATTCTTTTAGTTTCCACCACTCAAATTGTTCACTGGCTTCACACCGATCCAAACGTATGTACGTTTCCATTTTGTTTTATTCATTTTTGATTGCCCCTTTGGACAATAAAAGTAAACATTGTGCAATGAGTACAACGAGCGATGATGTGTATATACACTTTTACAAAAAAATACCAATCAGGGCAACTCATTGCCTAAAAATAAATAAGGACGCTGATTTTTGCAGGTCTTAACAATCACCAAAATCCGTTGAGCTTGACAGACACTGGCAAAAAAAATATTCTACATGTAAACGTTTATTATGCCATTTTCAAAGAAATTTTGCTTCCAATATGCCAGTACCCCAACGTGCCAGTACCCCAACGTGCAAGTACCCCAACGTGCAAGGACCCCAACGTGGCCCGGGCTGCGAGGGCCCTTTATAGCTGCTCGCAGCTCTAGTTATTATTATTCTTCTTCTTCTTCTTTATTCTCCGCAAACGATCGCGATTTTGGGTACCTAAACATTCACGAAAACTCACCGAACTTTGCACACTCCTCAGGCACGGCGAAAAATTTGATATTATTAAGTCGTCATAACAATGCGACTCGATAGCGCCCCCTAGCGTAGAAAAATAAAAACCAAGCCCGGCACGTTTGAGCTAGTGCAACAAAAATTGGCAGGCACGTGTAGCACCCCGAGACGCACAAAAAAGTCTATTGGGACCATGTAGCTAAAATGTACAGGAAGTGAGCTATGAATTTTTTAATGTCCAATTTTGGCCGATTTTGGCACATTCACTGTGGTCATGCTTTTTCCCCCTTTGCAAACATTTTTCATCCAATTGACTTCAAACTTGGCATTTATCATCTCAAGACCTGAGACAACAACTGGGCAAAAAACCTTGACTTTTTGAAATACTATATGACGGGGGCGGGGCATCAAATATTGCCTTTAAAATTTCATTTGTCCAGAAAGAGCAAATGCTTAATAACTCCCATGTTCAAGCTCCAAAAAATCTCAAACTTCTCAGGCAACGTAATAGTCACGGCCTGAAAACATCTATATGATAAAATTCAGTTATACATATAGCGCCACCTAGTGGTTACAATAAATGTCATACTTTACATTTTTAGCTACTGTGCTGAGCTTGTTGAAGGGATCCATTTGAAAATTGGTCAGAAAAGCCTTAAGATGCTGATCATGCCCCACACCGAATATTGTAACTTTTCGCCAAAGGGCGTGGCCGCTACGGTGACGCAAAGTCTGAAGATTTTTCGTGACAATAAAAGCTGCATTAACTTGACCGAGATGATCCTATCTTCTCAAAATTTCACACATTTGATGAGAGTCCAGCCCTAAAGACATCTACGAACTTATATTTCATCTTACTGATAGCGCCACCTAGTGGCATTTTTTTTTTCTTACGAATTTTCTTCTACGTTTTTCTCCAAACACGTTAACTGGACCTACCTCATATTTGCTCAGATGAGGGTTTCGGCCTTCATGATGTCACAACACGAAGTTTGTGAGTTTTCGCGAATTGCTGTGGGTGTGGCTAAGCGCTGTTCGCCAAGAAAACAACGCCGGTTTTGAGGGTCTAAACATGCACAGAAACTCATGAAACTTGGCACACACATCTGGCCTGGTAAAATGAGCAATATTTTAATGTTGATTGTGCTATTTTTACAAAAATGACTCAATAGCGACCCCTAGAAAATTTTAACGAAGCAGCCCCGGTTGTACGTTTAAGCAAGATCTACGAAAAATTTTAGGTGTATGAGGGAGCCCAAGACCTACATAAAAGTCTCTTGGACCCATATGCTAAAATGAACAGGAAGTGAGCTACGCATTTTTGAATGTCCCATTTTTGATGATTTTTGCACATTTACAGGGGGCATACTTTTGCCCACTTCTTCTCCACGTTTCATCCGACTGAGTTAAGACTTGACCTGGACAATGTCAAGACCTGAGCCAACGACAGGGGGGAAAATCTTGACTTTTCGAAATACTATATGATGAGGGCGTGGCATCAAAATTTGTGTTTCGCAATGAAAAAGGATATGCTTGATAACTCCCCGGTACATGCTCCAAAAAATCCCAAACTTGACATGTATGTTTAACGTCAAGGCCTGAAGTTATCTCTATGACAACATTCAGTTATTTATGCAGCGCCACCTAGCCCTTGAGGCATGAAAAAAAAATACCCCACATACGGTATTTTGTACAAAAAATGTAAACTCATTCTAAGTGTGATAACTCAGTCATTTATGAATATTCTTTTAGTTTCCACCACTCTAAATGTTCACTGGCATCAGACTTATCCAAACATATATATATTTTTATTTATTTTTGATAGCCTCTATGGACATTAAAAGCAATATCGTGAATGAAGGATATGCTTAATAACTCCACGGTACATGCTCCAAAAAAAATCCCACACTTGACATGTATGCTTATAATCAAGGCCTGAAGGTATCTCTATGACAACATTCAGTTATAAATACAGCGCCACCTAGCCGTTGAGGCTTATATAAAAAAAAATTAAAAAAATACCCCACATACGGTATTTTGTACAAAAAATGTACACTCATTCTAAGTGTGATAACTAAGTCATTTATGAATATTCTTTTAGTTTCCACCACTCAAATTGTTCACTGGCTTCACACCGATCCAAACGTATGTACGTTTCCATTTTGTTTTATTCATTTTTGATTGCCCCTTTGGACAATAAAAGTAAACATTGTGCAATGAGTACAACGAGCGATGATGTGTATATACACTTTTAAAAAAAAAATACCAATCAGGGCAACTCATTGCCTAAAAATAAATAAGGACGCTGATTTTTGCAGGTCTTAACAATCACCAAAATCCGTTGAGCTTGACAGACACTGGCAAAAAAAATATTCTACATGTAAACGTTTATTATGCCATTTTCAAAGAAATTTTGCTTCCAATATGCCAGTACCCCAACGTGCCAGTACCCCAACGTGCAAGTACCCCAACGTGCAAGGACCCCAACGTGGCCCGGGCTGCGAGGGCCCTTTATAGCTGCTCGCAGCTCTAGTTAGGGCCCGAGCAGCGACCGCTGCGAGGTCCCTATTGTTTTTGTAAAAATTATTATTATTATTATTATTATTATTAGGGCCCGAGCAGCGACTGCTGCGAGGTCCCTATTGTTTTTGTAAAAATTATTATTATTATTCTTCTTCTTCTTCTTCTTCTTCTTCTTCTTTATTCTCCGCAAACAATCGCGATTTTGGGTACCTAAATATTCACGAAAACTCACCGAACTTTGCACACTCCTCAGGTCCGGCGAAAAATTTGATATTATGAAGTCGTTATAGCAACGCGACTCTATAGCGCCCCCTAGCATAGAAAAATAAAAACCAAGCCCGGCACGTTTGAGCTAGAGCAACGTAAATTGGCAGGCACGTGTAGCACCCCGAGACGCACAAAAAAGTCTATTGGGACCATGTAGCTAAAATGTACAGGAAGTGAGCTATGAATTTTTTAATGTCCAATTTTGGCCTATTTTGGCACATTCACTGTGGTCATGCTTTTTCCCCCTATGCAAACATTTTTCATCCCATTGACTTCAAACTTGGTATTGATCATCTCAAGACCTAAGAGAACAGCTGGGCAAAAAGTCTTGCCTTTTCGAAATACTATATGACGGGGGCGGGGCATCAAATATTGCCTTTAAAATTTCATTTGTCCAGAAAGAGCAAATGCTGAATAACTCCCATGTACAAGCTCCAAAAAATCTCAAACTTCTCAGGCAACGTAATAGTCACGGCCTGAAAACATCTATATGACAAAATTCAGTTATACATATAGCGCCACCTAGTGGTTACAATAAATGTCATACTTTACGTTTTTAGCTACTGTGCTGAGCTCGTTGAAGGGATCCAGTTGAAAATTGGTCAGAAAAGCCTTAAGATGTTGATCATGCCCCACACCGAATATTGTAACTTTTCGCCAAAGGGCGTGGCCGCTACGGTGACGCAAAGTCTGAAGATTTTTCGTGACAATAAAAGCTGCATTAACTTGACCGAGATGATCCTATCTTCTCAAAATTTCACACATTTGATGAGAGTCCAGCCCTAAAGACATCTACGAACTTATATTTCATCTTACTGATAGCGCCACCTAGTGGCATTTTTTTTTTCTTACGAATTTTCTTCTACGTTTTTGTCCAAACACGTTAACTGGACCTACCTCAGATTTGCTCAGATGAGGGTTTCGGCCTTCATGATGTCACAACACGAAGTTTGTGAGTTTTCGTGAATTGCTGTGGGCGTGGCTAAGCGCTGTTCGCCAAGAAAACAACGCCGGTTTTGAGGGTCTAAACATGCACAGAAACTCATGAAACTTGGCACACACATCTGGCCTGGTAAAATGAGCAATATTTTAATGTTGATTGTGCTATTTTTACAAAAATGACTCAATAGCGACCCCTAGAAAATTTTAACGAAGCAGCCCCGGTTGTACGTTTAAGCAAGATCTACGAAAAATTTTAGGTGTATGAGGGAGCCCAAGACCTACATAAAAGTCTCTTGGACCCATATGCTAAAATGAACAGGAAGTGAGCTACGCATTTTTGAATGTCCCATTTTTGATGATTTTTGCACATTTACAGGGGGCATACTTTTGCCCACTTCTTCTCCACGTTTCATCCGACTGAGTTAAGACTTGACCTGGACAATGTCAAGACCTGAGCCAACGACAGGGGGGAAAATCTTGACTTTTCGAAATACTATATGATGAGGGCGTGGCATCAAAATTTGTGTTTCGCAATGAAAAAGGATATGCTTGATAACTCCCCGGTACATGCTCCAAAAAATCCCAAACTTGACATGTATGTTTAACGTCAAGGCCTGAAGTTATCTCTATGACAACATTCAGTTATTTATGCAGCGCCACCTAGCCCTTGAGGCATGAAAAAAAAATACCCCACATACGGTATTTTGTACAAAAAATGTAAACTCATTCTAAGTGTGATAACTCAGTCATTTATGAATATTCTTTTAGTTTCCACCACTCTAAATGTTCACTGGCATCAGACTTATCCAAACATATATATATTTTTATTTATTTTTGATAGCCTCTATGGACATGAAAAGCAATATCGTGAATGAAGGATATGCTTAATAACTCCACGGTACATGCTCCAAAAAAAATCCCACACTTGACATGTATGCTTATAATCAAGGCCTGAAGGTATCTCTATGACAACATTCAGTTATAAATACAGCGCCACCTAGCCGTTGAGGCTTATATAAAAAAAAATTAAAAAAATACCCCACATACGGTATTTTGTACAAAAAATGTACACTCATTCTAAGTGTGATAACTAAGTCATTTATGAATATTCTTTTAGTTTCCACCACTCAAATTGTTCACTGGCTTCACACCGATCCAAACGTATGTACGTTTCCATTTTGTTTTATTCATTTTTGATTGCCCCTTTGGACAATAAAAGTAAACATTGTGCAATGAGTACAACGAGCGATGATGTGTATATACACTTTTAAAAAAAAAATACCAATCAGGGCAACTCATTGCCTAAAAATAAATAAGGACGCTGATTTTTGCAGGTCTTAACAATCACCAAAATCCGTTGAGCTTGACAGACACTGGCAAAAAAAATATTCTACATGTAAACGTTTATTATGCCATTTTCAAAGAAATTTTGCTTCCAATATGCCAGTACCCCAACGTGCCAGTACCCCAACGTGCAAGTACCCCAACGTGCAAGGACCCCAACGTGGCCCGGGCTGCGAGGGCCCTTTATAGCTGCTCGCAGCTCTAGTTAGGGCCCGAGCAGCGACCGCTGCGAGGTCCCTATTGTTTTTGTAAAAATTATTATTATTATTATTATTATTATTAGGGCCCGAGCAGCGACTGCTGCGAGGTCCCTATTGTTTTTGTAAAAATTATTCTTCTTCTTCTTCTTCTTCTTCTTCTTCTTCTTCTTCTTCTTCTTTATTCTCCGCAAACAATCGCGATTTTGGGTACCTAAATATTCACGAAAACTCACCGAACTTTGCACACTCCTCAGGTCCGGCGAAAAATTTGATATTATGAAGTCGTTATAGCAACGCGACTCTATAGCGCCCCCTAGCATAGAAAAATAAAAACCAAGCCCGGCACGTTTGAGCTAGAGCAACGTAAATTGGCAGGCACGTGTAGCACCCCGAGACGCACAAAAAAGTCTATTGGGACCATGTAGCTAAAATGTACAGGAAGTGAGCTATGAATTTTTTAATGTCCAATTTTGGCCTATTTTGGCACATTCACTGTGGTCATGCTTTTTCCCCCTATGCAAACATTTTTCATCCCATTGACTTCAAACTTGGTATTTATCATCTCAAGACCTAAGAGAACAGCTGGGCAAAAAGTCTTGCCTTTTCGAAATACTATATGACGGGGGCGGGGCATCAAATATTGCCTTTAAAATTTCATTTGTCCAGAAAGAGCAAATGCTGAATAACTCCCATGTACAAGCTCCAAAAAATCTCAAACTTCTCAGGCAACGTAATAGTCACGGCCTGAAAACATCTATATGACAAAATTCAGTTATACATATAGCGCCACCTAGTGGTTACAATAAATGTCATACTTTACGTTTTTAGCTACTGTGCTGAGCTCGTTGAAGGGATCCAGTTGAAAATTGGTCAGAAAAGCCTTAAGATGTTGATGATGCCCCACACCGAATATTGTAACTTTTCGCCAAAGGGCGTGGCCGCTACGGTGACGCAAAGTCTGAAGATTTTTCGTGACAATAAAAGCTGCATTAACTTGACCGAGATGATCCTATCTTCTCAAAATTTCACACATTTGATGAGAGTCCAGCTCTAAAGACATCTACTAACTTACATTTCATCTAACTGATAGCGCCACCTAGTGGCAATTTTTTTTCTTACGAATTTTCTTCTACGTTTTTCTCCAAACACGTTAACTGGACCTACCTCATATTTGCTCAGATGAGGGTTTCGGCCTTCATGATGTCACAACACGAAGTTTGTGAGTTTTCGCGAATTGCTGTGGGCGTGGCTAAGCGCTGTTCGCCAAGAAAACAACGCCAGTTTTGAGGGTCTAAACATTCACAGAAACTCCTGAAACTTGGCACACACATCTGGCCTGGTAAAATGAGCAATATTTTATTGTTGATTGTGCTATTTTTACAAAAATGACTCAATAGCGCCCCCTCGAAATTTTTAACGAAGCAGCCCCGGTTGTACGTTTAAGCAAGAACGACGAATATTTTCAGGTGTATGAGGGAGCCCAAGACCTACAAAAAAGTCTCTTGTACCCATATGCTAAAATGAACAGGAAGTGAGCTACGAATTTTTGAATGTCCCATTTTTGACGATTTTTGCACATTCACAGGGGGCAGACTTTTGCCCACCTCTCCTACACGTTTCATCCGACTGAGTTAAGACTTGGCCTGGACCATGTCAAGACCTGAGCCAACGACAGGGGGAAAAATCTTGACCTTTCGAAATACTATATGATGAAGGCGGGGCATCAAAATTTGTGTTTTGCACTGAAAAAGGATATGCTTAATAACTCCCCGGTACATGCTCCAAAAAATCCCAAACTTGACATGTATGTTTATCGTCAAGGCCTGAAGCTATCTCTATGACAACATTCAGTTATATATGCAGTGCCACCTAGCCCTTGAGGCATAAAAAAAAAATACCCCACATACGGTATTTTGTACAAAAAATGTAAACTCATTCTAAGTGTGATAACTAAGTCATTTATGAATATTCTTTTAGTTTCCACCACTCAAAATGTTCACTGGCATCAGACTTATCCAAACATATATATATTTTTATTTATTTTTGATAGCCTCTGTGGACATTAAAAGCAATATCGTGAATGAAGGATATGCTTAATAACTCCACGGTACATGCTCCAAAAAAAATCCCACACTTGACATGTATGCTTATAATCAAGGCCTGAAGGTATCTCGATGACAACATTCAGTTATAAATACAGCGCCACCTTGCCCTTGAGGCTTATATAAAAAAAAAAAAAAACACATACGGTATTTTGTACAAAAAATGTAAACTCATTCTAAGTGTGATAACTCAGTCATTTATGAATATTCTTTTAGTTTCCACCACTCAAAATGTTCACTGGCTTCACACCGATCCAAACGTATGTACGTTTCCATTTTGTTTTATTCATTTTTGATTGCCCCTTTGGACAATAAAAGTAACATTGTGCAATGAGTACAACGAGCGATGATGTATATATACACTTTTACAAAAAATACCAATCAGGGCAACTCATTGCCTAAAAATAAAAAAGGACGCAGATTTTTGCAGGTCTTAACAATCCTGATAGAATAATTGTTGAATTAAGATGATTTGATTGATTTAACTATATTGTTTTATCATACATTTGCTAAGTTTTCATAATCATTCATATTAAATATAGTGTTTTTAGCGAGAGCAAAACTGCTCTTGAAGATCTGGAAATCATGCATCCGTTGGCAATCGAAAGTGCCTTTGCATGAAACGTGATGTTTATTGAGTTTCTGCAAAGTCATGATCGAACGTCAAAGAAGAACCTGGATGGAGAAGATAATCAGTATCTCTTTCGCTTCCCCTCCCTATTTTCATTTTGTGTGCCAGATGATTCAAATAAAAAGAGAGGGGGCAGAGTGACTGTTTTGGAAGCATAGGTTTGAACTGTATGGCACAGTTCTCCTCTGCTCTCCTCGCTAGCGTGTTAAAAGGTCTTACGGTGTCTTTCTCTCCTTTTTGTGTCTGTGTAAAATTATTATATAAATGTCAGTATTGATGAACCTGACATTTCTTTGGTGCCGAAACCCGGGACCCAATATGCCTGACGTTTCCGGGAGCTGAGTCGACGTCCAGGTAAAGACCTCGGCCGTGGCATTATATCCCTTATTTTGGGAACCCTGGGCTTCGTCTCTGCGCCTGGGAGCCAAGGGTTGACGGGTAACCCAGGGAGAGAAGACATCTTTGGTGAGTACTTCACCTACTTTAAAACAAAGTCAGAGTAGACTTTAAAACTGAGAGTCAGAGTAGACTGTAAAACTGAGAGTCAGAGTAGACTGTAAAACTGAGAGTCAGAGTAGACTGTAAAACTAATGGTCAGAGAAGACCCTAAAACCCATAAAAAGAGCAGACTCTAAAACCAATAGTCAGAATAGACTTTAAAATTGAGAAGGGCAGCGGTGTCCTGTTTGCGCAATTAAAGTTTCCGCAGTGTGAATGTGTACAGTGTGACTGGAGGTTCGCTACCTCATGTGAACAGGAAATTGAGTGACAAGCTGTCTGAGGAAGCAAAGGCAAGAATTCTCCGCCACTTGTGGTAGAAGCTTGAGAATTACCTCAGACGGGAAGTAATTGTCGCCCTGTTCAAGGTTGAAAAAGTCAACATAGTCACCCTAGGTGAACCGTTGACTCCAAAATGGGGAAATCAAACAGTAAGCAGGCGAAGATAAAGGATCCGAAACAAAAATTGGCATGCAAGGATTGGAAATTCGTGGAAAATCAATGCTCTGATAAAATAAAATACCTTAATAAATGGATAAACAAGTATAATTTCGCTGGCCAGCTTAACACAGTAAAAATACTCGAGTTACAAGATAAAATTAAAACCACGCGAAAATGCAACAAAAAGAAAATGCGAAATGATGGGTATGACGATACCGAATTTTGGATGTTCATGGCAGAAAAGCGAAGCGGCGAGAAAGCGAGGCAGGTGGAAACAAGAGAAAAGGAAGGAGGAGTAATGTATCAAAGAAAGGGGGACGATGAGACCGGACCGGTGTGGCTTAATCCAGAGCAGAGTGGGGGAGATACAAAATTTCAAAGGAGTTCGTCGGCCACACCACAATATAAAGGTTCCGGCTCCTCGTCATCCCCAGAAATTGCCCACAATAAACATACTCCCCGCCCTCCGCCTCCTTTTACCGTAACACCCTCCTCATCGGCTGGCGATGGGGGGGAAGGGCCTTCCAGGGCCACACGGGCGAGAGGCCCATTACCATTTGAATTTTCTAGAACGATGGGACAAACATTTACCCCAAAACCGAACAGAAAGTGGGAGGACATAGAAGACACATATCCAATGATTGAAGTAGCAAACCCGAATATAGCTGATGAGCAGCCCACTATTTTGGTCCACCGGACGTGGACTCAGGAAGATGTGAAAAAGGCCGTAGAGGGTATCACATCTTATAAAGTAGACGTGAATGAATTTGCGCAACAGATGGAAGATCTTAGAAGATCTTATCACCTGAATGGTGTGGAAGTTCAACAACTTTGGATGACAGCCCTTAAAGGGGACTGGCATGGCATTAAGGGAAGTTGGGATCCAAAAGCAGGACTCGCGATCTTGCCTCATGATAGTGTGGAGCTAGACCACCAGGTAGCAGGGCTCATAGCCCGTACCTCAGAAAAATATAAACAAAGAGCAAATTATACAGCAATTGCGAGAATGGCGCAAAAAGATAATGAATCATTTGAAGTATATAAAAATAGGATGACAGCCTGCTTCCAGGCAAACAGCGGAATACCTGAGGATCACACTCCAGGAAGTGTGTATCAAGAGCAGTTAAAAAATGCTCTGCATGCTCATTCTAGCACTGCCATAAAGCACTGGATTGAAAAATATTGGGTAGATAGACCAACAGGGAGCCTGGATCAGTACGTTAATCAGGCTCTTCATGCAGAAAAAGTGATAGAGGGCAAAAAGAAAAAGTCTGATGTCTTTTTAAGAGACTCCGTGACTGGAGAAATTTGTGGAGTAGTGACAAGGCAGGCAGGTGGGCGTTTTAATGATAAATTCAGGGGAAAAACTAACGAGTTTAGAAGCGGGCGACAGAGAGGTTTTACTAATAAGACGAGGGATGACAGTGACAATACCGGGACTGAGGGAAAACCAATCATTTGTTGGTGGTGTGGAAACATTGGTCACATCTCAAGACAATGCCCGAGGAGAAGGGAAAAAGCTACGGCATGACTAGAACATTCTTCTCCTTCACAGACAAACGTGGGAAAAATTGATGACAAAGGCGAGCCTGACCCTGAACTAAATTTTAGTGATATATTGGCAATGGATGAAGTAAAACCTGAAATTGAGCTAATTGCAAATGGGAAAAGGATGAAATTCCTTTGTGACACTGGGGCGTGTAGAACAGTATGTAATCAAAGTATACCAGGCGCTAAATTGTCCGGCGAAAATGTATTGACTAGGTCAGCGGACGGAAGGCTTTCTCTCGATCCGCTAACTGCCCCAGTTTGTATTAGAGACCCCCTGGGGGAGACATGCAAATTGTCAATCGTGATGTCCCCAAATTGCCCTGTAAATTTGTTGGGGAGAGACGGGCTATTGAGATTGGGGCTTGGCCTGGTGCCCACAGATAAAGGCAACATAGAAGTGAGGAGGCGGGGGGACTTTTCAGCGGCAACGACTGCATACCTCCGGTCACCTCAGGACAAACTAAAAATAAATTATTTGATCTACACATATGATCTTGGGGAGGCCGAGGGGGAGCAATTGTTATTCAAGGCAAGCGGTATGCTTAAGAGACCGGAGGACAAAATGAGACCAGATCGGCTACATGTAACAATGTGGTACAAAACCACACCGGGCCCCGATTCGCAGTATTGGAAAAAATTGGCCCTGCTTTCTCCTACATGCGTTAATGTTGACTATTTGTACTCTGATGGGGAGGCAGTGGCGGCGGCGAGTGTCGAGCTAGATAAGGAAGCGAAACTGCTCTGCAAGCAAAATATTCCCCCTCATATTTCACTGTGTAAAAAAAAGGGACAGGAGTGGAAAGATATGGGGAGGTTCATACAAAAAGCAAAATTAATTTCTGATTGGGAAAATGTGGATGCAGAGTTAGACTACAGTGAGGAAGCTAATTTATATAGAAGACGGGTTAACTGGTCAATACAAATGTATGCGGGAATGCATGACCACTGATTATTACAAATAGAGGTCATGCTAAGCCTTACTGAAAGTGATGAAGCCCTGATAAAAGAGGTCCCCGAAAAAATTATGGTCAAAAGGACCAGCTGATGTGGGCCTCATAAGAGGGACACTACCGGTTCAGGTAAGGCCTAAATCCGAGCACAGACCCTGTGTGCGACAATATCCGTTAAAAACAGATGCGCTTGAAGGTATTAGACCAGTAGTCTGGGAGTTGTTAAAGGCAGGAGTGTTGGTAGAGTGTAACGACTCTCCATGTAACACCCCTATTTTTCCAGTAAGGAAGGCTTTGCCTTCTACTGGGTGGCGTATGGTTCAGGACTTACAGGCAGTAAATTCCGCCGTAATACAGCGGGCACCCTGTGTTCCTGATCCGCACACGTTGCTAAACAATTTGCGATCGGATGCTTCTTTCTTCACAGTAGTAGATATCAGTAATGCGTTTTTCTCAGTTCCCGTGGCGAAAGACAGCCAATTTTGGTTTGCTTTTACATTCGAGGGAAAGAAATATACGTACACGCGACTACCACAGGGGTATTGTGAAAGCCCCACAATTTATTCACAAGCCATGATGGCTAGCATGTCCAAGGCATTATGTAAAGATATAATACCGCGATATGGCATTCCAGAAGCAATTTATAGTGACAATGGAACACATTTTGTGAACACAATTATTCTATAGGAGTGTAGGAGTTTCTCAGCTGACAATGACGTGTCGTAAGTGTCTGAAAATGTGCCGCTGCGTGTTATGTCATCATAATGGTAACGATTTCTGCAGTGTTGTGTCTGCTTGATATCGGGCTGATTCGTATGTCACAGTTGATGGTTTACGTTTCCGTGGGGGGGCCGAATGAAGAAACTAGTACACCACTGCTATGCAGGCATATAGCGTAGCTAGTCGATCTAATAGAGAACTTACGAAAAAGCTAAGGTTAAAAAATAAATAAATAAATAAATACAAAATAAAAAATTACCATTACCATAAAAAGGTGACACTCGCTAAACCCGGACCAATGCGGACAGATAAATTGCCCAGGAACAAAAAATCTTTCCTCTTCCTGCATCCTTGATCAATTACGGGCTCCCACCGCGGACTAAAATGTACTGTCTTCCGGCTGTGCTACTATTATTCTTATATTTCTATGGTCTGATATCTTGCTAACCGAGACCAGATCTGTTAGGGTTGAAGAAGAGCATGGGTATAGTGCTTATAGTCATGGCAAGGGGTATGTTTGGTATATATTGGCGAGATTTAAATTGTCAACACTGCTTGCTGAGACCAGTAGAGACCGATCAAGTTATACGACTGATTATTTTGCTAAAACTTTGCACCCTCTTATCAGACTGGTCCATGTGGCTGCGCTTGTGTCACTCCTCTTACCCGTGTCTGTCTTTCCAGCTACAGACCGAGACATCCGATTGGCTGTGACGAACCTGGAGTCTGGCTTCCAGCCTGTTGGGGGAGGGCTCCTCTTCCGGCCTGCTGGAGGGCGGGGGTCGCGGTTCCGACGTTCTGGAAGGCACTTGCTTGCCTGGGGGGACGGGGACCCGACCTACATTGACTCCATTGGCGTGCCACGGGGAGTACCGGATGAGTATAAGTTGGTTGACTAGATTGCAGCAGGGTGGGAGTCCATTCTTAATTGGATAACACCCAACAAGAATGGCGGTCGGATCAACTACATCCACTACAATGTTCAAAAACTGGGAAATTACACTGAGACTGGCTTTATTGCAATTCGAGAACAATTGGCTGCTACCTCACTCATGGCGTTCCAGAACCGCACTGCGGTCGATATGCTCCTTGCTGAAAAAGGTGGTGTCTGTGCTATGTTTGGCAGCCATTGCTGCACTTACGTGCCAAAAATACCGCCACGGAGGGCGCTCTTTCGAAGGCCATAGATGGCCTGCGCACCTTGAACCACAAGATGAAGGAGCACTCAGGTGTGGACACCTCTGCCTGTGCTGAGTGATGGGATAGCATGTTTGGCGAGTACAAAAATCTGGGTTTCACTATTCTGGATTCCATTGCCGCCTCAGTTGTTGTTCTTGCCATTTGGTGGTTGTTGTATGATCCCCTGCATTCGCCTTCTCCTCAGCCGCCTTATCTCCGCCGCTATAACCCCTACAAATTCTAAATTCAATGACTTATTCCCATTGTTGGTGAGACAGGATGAATCTCGGGTTAACACGGGCTTGCTGGATGACCTGGCCAACACTGGTGACGACCCTCTATCCTCGTATTGTTTTCTGAGCCAATTTTTATTTACAATAATATTTTTGTCTATGCGAATGTGTGTTCGGCGGTGTTGATTTTTCTCTTTGCTGAAGAATTTATGATTTATTGGGGTAAAGCCATTGGGAGGTCTTTCTAATGATATTCTTTGTGGTAGCAAATGTAGGATAAAAAGGGGGGAATGATAGAATAATTGTTGAATTAAGATGATTTGATTGATTTAACTATATTGTTTTATCATACATTTGCTAAGTTTTCATAATCATTCATATTAAATATAGTGTTTTTAGCGAGAGCAAAACTGCTCTTGAAGATCTGGAAATCATGCATCCGTTGGCAATCGAAAGTGCCTTTGCATGAAACGTGATGTTTATTGAGTTTCTGCAAAGTCATGATCGAACGTCAAAGAAGAACCTGGATGGAGAAGATAATCAGTATCTCTTTCGCTTCCCCTCCCTATTTTCATTTTGTGTGCCAGATGATTCAAATAAAAAGAGAGGGGGCAGAGGGACTGTTTTGGAAGCATAGGTTTGAACTGTATGGCACAGTTCTCCTCTGCTCTCCTCGCTAGCGTGTTAAAAGGTCTTACGGTGTCTTTCTCTCCTTTTTGTGTCTGTGTAAAATTATTATATAAATGTCAGTATTGATGAACCTGACAAATCCCCAAAACCCGTTGAGCTTGATACACATTGGCAAAAAAAATATTCTACATGTAAACGTTTATTATGCCATTTTCAAAGAAATTTTGCTTCCAATATGCCAGTACCCCAACGTGCCAGTACCCTAACGTGCAAGTACCCCAACGTGCAAGGACTCCAACGTGGCCTGGGCTGCGAGGGCCCTTTATAGCTGCTCGCAGCTCTAGTTAGGGCCCGAGCAGCGACCGCTGCGAGGTCCCTATTGTTTTTGTAAAAATTATTATTAGGGCCCGAGCAGCGACCGCTGCGAGGTCCCTATTGTTTTTCGTTCGAATTATTATTATTATTATTAGGGCCCGAGCAGCGACCGCTGCGAGGTCCCTATTGTTTTTGTAAAAATTATTATTATTAGGGCCCGAGCAGCGACCGCTGCGAGGTCCCTATTGTTTTTGTAAAAATTATTATTATTATTATTATTATTATTATTAGGGCCCGAGCAGCGACCGCTGCGAGGTCCCTATTGTTTTTCAAGGAATTCTTATTATTCTTCTTCTTTTTATTTGTTATTATTCTTTTCCGCAAACAATCACATTTTTGAGACACTAAACGTGAACGAAAACTCACCAAACTTTACACACACGTCAGGCCTGGCGAAAAATTTGATATTTTAAAGTCGCCATAGGTGATAACAGAAAAATGGCTCCATAGCGCCACCTACATAGGTTAAACAGATCCCTGGCCCGCTACGATTGTCCGACGGCTATGAAAATTGTGTGGCACCTGTAGCACATCCAGATGAACAAAAACCTCTTTGATGTGTGTACCCTAAAATAGACAGGAAGTGAGATATGAGTATTTAAATGTCCAATTTTGGCCAATTTTTGCACATTTACAGGGGTCATACTTTTGCCTGCTTCTCCTACACGGGTAATCCAATTGACTTCAAACTTGGGATGTACCATCTCAAGACCTGGGACAACACCATGGTAAAAAATCTAAAGTTTTCGACATACTATATGACGGCGGTGGGGCATCAAATTTAGAGTTTCAAAACTCTTACTAAACGTAGTATTGCCGGTTGTATGTTTAACCTAGAGCTACGAAAATTGGTACACATATGTAACAGACTATGACCTACAAAAAAGTCTGTTGGTGCCATATGCTAAACCCAACAGGAAGTCCGCCAGAGGCGGGGCATCAAATTTTGAGTTTCAAAATTCTTACTTAATGAAGCATTCCCGGCTGTACGTTTCACCTAGAGTTACCAAAATTTAAAGACATATGTAACAGCCCTCAAGGTACAAAAAACTCTTTTTGAACCATATGCTAAACCTAACAGAAAGTCCACCATTTTGATTTACTTTGGAACGTGTTCCCATTTTTTTGGCCATTTCATAGGGGTCCTATTTTAACAAACTCCTCTTACAGAGTTTATCCGATCATCTTCAAACTTGGTGTGATTCATCTTAAGATGTTGAAGATGAAAAGTTATTGAAAGCTTTTTATTTCGCTGCACGCTGTTGTCGTGGCATGCACTTGTTTGCAAAGGAAAAAAATTCTTCTTAATGAAGAATTCTCAGTTGTACGAAGCAGCTAGAGCTACGAAAATTTGTAGACATATGTAACAGCCCACGATGTACAAAAAAGTCTCTTGCTGCTTTGTGCTAAACCCAACAGGAAGTCCCGCAAGGGCCGGGCATCACTTTTTGAGCTAAAAAACTCCTCTTTAACGAAGCATTCCCGGTTGTACCTTTCACCTAGCGCAATGATAATTTGGAGGCATACATAAGAGCCCACGATGTACAAAAAAGTCTTTTAGAACCATATGCTAAGCCAAACAGGAAGTCCGGCATTTTGATTTACTTTGCTATTTGTAGCCATTTTTTGGGGGCCTTTTATAGGCCTCATATTTTCTACAAAACTTATCAGATTGTCTTCATTCTTTGGCATGTTTCATCTGAAGTATTGCCGGTTATACGTTTAATCTAGAGCTACGAAAATTGGTACACATATGTAACAGACTATGATCTACAAAAAAGCCTGTTGGTGCCATATGCTAAACCTAACAGGAAGTCCGCCAGAGGCAGGGCATCAAATTTTGCATTTCAAAATTTTTACTTAATGAAGCATTTCCGGCTGTACGTTTCACCTAGAGTGACCAAAATTTGAAGACATATGTAACAGCCCCCGAGGTACAAAAAACTCTTTTTGAACCATATGCTAAACCTAACAGGAAGTCTGCCATTTTTATTTACTTTGGAACATGTTGCCATTTTTTTGGCCATTTCATAGGGGTCTTATTTTAACGAACTCCTCCTACAGAGTTTATCCGATCATCTTCAAACTTGGTGTGATTCATCTTAAGATGTTGACGATGAAAAGTTATTGAAAGCTTTTTATTTCGTCGCACGCTGTTGTCATGGCATGCACTGTTGGCAAAGGAAAAAAAAATCCTTCTTAATACAGCGTTCCCAGTTGGACGAAGCAGCTCGAGCTACAAAAATTTGTAGACATATGTACACATTTGTCCACATATATATATTTACATATGCATGTAAAAAAATTATGTCAGGCTAAACTAAATGGTTGATTAGGCCCCACACATTTTCACCTTACCATACCCGGCCCTCTTTGCAAAAGGTTTGAACACTCCTGGCCTAAACCTAGGTGTATACTCAAACTATGCACGCACATAAAGCCTGGAACAAAATGTGTAATTTAGAGGGTTCTTGTTTTGTTTTTTGTATTCCTTATATTTCATGTCATTATACTTGACACACTATTTTTACTACTCACTGAATCAGTTATAAGAACATTTAATTGATACAATCCAATCACATCCTAGAGAATTGAAAACACATTCAATCATGAGGTTGTTAAGACACATTTACTTCTGTAGCACTTAACCACAAACAAGTTGCGACATCCCCTGATCTAACCCTCCAACCGGGCAAGGAAAAACTTTCAGGGGTCATATTTTAACGAACCCCTCCTACAAAATTTATCCGACTGTCTTCAAACTTGGTGTGTTTCATCTTAAGATGTTTAAGATGCAAAGTAATCGAAAGTTTTTTATTTTGTAACACGCTGTTGCCATAGCAATGCATTGTTTGTCAAGTGCTGCTTTTTTTTTTTTTATACACATGAAAACTCATGGAACTTTGCAAACACATCAGACTTGTCATGAACATGAATTTTCAGAGATTTATTGTGCAATTTGCAATAAATAGCGCCCTCTAGACCTTTTTATGAAGCATTTCCGATTGTATGATTATGCTAGACCTACAAAAAAGTATTATGTAGCCATTTGCCAAACCAAAGAGGAAGTCCGCTATTTTGATTTTATTTTGGGAATTATACATCATTTTTGGCCTTTTTCATTCAACTTTGCACAGACAAGGCATGGAAAAAACTAACATTTTAAATGGTCCTTGTTCCATGTAACAGTTGTCAAGTGCTGCTTTTTTTTTTTTTTATACACATGAAAACTCATGAAACTTTGCAAACACATCAGACTTGTCATGAACATGAATTTTCAGAGATTTATTGTGCAATTTGCAATAAATAGCGCCCTCTAGACATTTTTATGAAGCATTTCCGATTGTATGATTATGCTAGACCTACAAAAAAGTATTATGTAGCCATTTGCCAAACCAAAGAGGAAGTCCGCTATTTTGATTTTATTTTGGGAATTATACATCATTTTTGGCCTTTTTCATTCAACTTTGCACAGAAAAGGCATGGAAAAAACTAACATTTTAAATGGTCCTTGTTCCATGTAACAGTTGTCAAGTGCTGCTTTTTTTTTTTTTTATACACATGAAAACTCATGAAACTTTGCAAACACATCAGACTTGTCATGAACATGAATTTTCAGAGATTTATTGTGCAATTTGCAATAAATAGCGCCCTCTAGACATTTTTATGAAGCATTTCCGATTGTATGATTATGCTAGACCTACAAAAAAGTATTATGTAGCCATTTGCCAAACCAAAGAGGAAGTCCGCTATTTTGATTTTATTTTGGGAATTATACATAATTTTTGGCCTTCTTCATTAAACTTTGCACAGACAAGGCATGGAAAAAACTAACATTTTAAATGGTCCTTGTTCCATGTAACAGTACCCCAACGTGCCAGTACCCTGACGTGCAAGTAACCCAACGTTGTGCTCAATAGCGCCCTCTATGCATTTTTATGGAGCATTTCCAATTGTATGATTCAAGCGATACACAACTAAAGATGACTTGACCTAGATTTGTGAAAACTGGGAGGCATACCTATTAGCTTAAGACCTACAAAAAGTATTCTGTAGCCGTATGCTAAACCTAAAAGGAAGTCCGCCATTTTGAATTTATTTTGGGAATTGCGCACCATATTTTGCGTTTTGATTAAACTTTGCACACACAAGGCTTGTCAAAAACATTTTAGATGGTCCTTGTCCTATTTGACAGTACCCCAACGTGCCAGTACCCCGACGTGCAAGTACCCCAACGTGGCACGCCTTTGCTGTAGCGATGCATTGTTTGCAAAGATTTTTTTTTTTTATATGATTCAGCTAGATGTGTGAATATTGGGAGGCATACCTATCAGCCGAATACCTCGATAAAGCATTCCATAGCAATGTGAACAAACACAAAAAGCATGGCAAAACATTTACAATTTAGACGGTTTCTTATGAAACAGTACCCTAACGTGCGAGTACCCCGACGTGCAAATACCCCAACGTGGCACGGGTTGCGAGGGCCCTTTATAGCTGCTCGCAGCTCTAGTTATTCTTCTTCTTCTTCTTCTTCTTCTTTATTCTCCGCAAAGGATCGCGATTTTGGGTACCTAAACATTCACGAAAACTCACCGAACTTTGCACACTCCTCAGGCCCGGCGAAAAATTTGATATTATTAAGTCGTCATAACAATGCGACTCGATAGCGCCCCCTAGCGTAGAAAAATAAAAACCAAGCCCGGCACGTTTGAGCTAGAGCAACAAAAATTGTCAGGCACGTGTAGCACCCCGAGACGCACAAAAAAGTCTATTGGGACCATGTAGCTAAAATGTACAGGAAGTGAGCTATGAATTTTTTAATGTCCAATTTTGGCATATTTTGGCACATTCACTGTGGTCATGCTTTTTCCCCCTTTGCAAACATTTTTCATCCAATTGACTTCAAACTTGGCATTTATCATCTCAAGACCTGAGAGAACAACTGGGCAAAACATCTTGCCTTTTTGAAATACTATATGACGGGGGCGGGGCATCAAATATTGCCTTTAGAATTTCATTTGTCTAGAAAGAGCAAATGCTTAATAACTCCCATGTTCAAGCTCCAAAAAATCTCAAACTTCTCAGGCAACGTAATAGTCACGGCCTGAAAACATCTATATGATAAAATTCAGTTATACATATAGCGCCACCTAGTGGTTACAATAAATGTCATACTTTACGTTTTTAGCTACTGTGCTGAGCTCGTTGAAGGGATCCAGTTGAAAATTGGTCAGAAAAGCCTTAAGATGTTGATCATGCCCCACACCGAATATTGTAACTTTTGGCCATAAGGCGTGGCCGCTACGGGGACGCAAAATTTGAAGATTTTTTGTGACAATAAAAGCTGCATTAACTTGACCGAGATGATCCTATCTTCTCAAAATTTCACACATTTGATGAGAGTCCAGCCCTAAAGACATCTACGAACTTATATTTCATCTTACTGATAGCGCCACCTAGTGGCAATTTTTTTTCTTACGAATTTTCTTCTACGTTTTTCTCCAAACACGTGAACTGGACCGACCTCATATTTGCTCAGATGAGGGTTTCGGCCTTCACGGTGTCACAACACGAAGTTTGTGAGTTTTCGCGAATCGCTGTGGGCGTGGCTAAGCGCTGTTCGCCAAGAAAACAACGCCAGTTTTGAGGGTCTAAACATGCACAGAAACTCCTGAAACTTGGCACACACATCTGGCCTGGTAAAATGAGCAATATTTTATTGTTGATTGTGCTATTTTTACAAAAATGACTCAATAGCGCCCCCTCGAAATTTTTAACGAAGCAGCCCCGGTTGTACGTTTAAGCAAGAACGCCGAATATTTTTAGGTGTATGAGGGAGCCCAAGGCCTACAAAAAAGTCTCTTGTACCCATATGCTAAAATGAACAGGAAGTGAGCTACGAATTTTTGAATGTCCCATTTTTGACGATTTTTGCACATTCACAGGGGGCAGACTTTTGCCCACTTCTCCTACACGTTACATCCGACTGAGTTAAGACTTGGCCTGGACCATGTCAAGACCTGAGCCAACGACAGGGGGAAAAATTTTGACTTTTCGAAATACTATATGATGAGGGCGGGGCATCAAAATTTGTGTTTCACAATGAAAAAGGATATGCTTGATAACTACCCGGTACATGCTCCAAAAAATCCCAAACTTGACATGTATGTTTATCGTCAAGGCCTGAAGTTATCTCTATGACAACATTCAGTTATATATGCAGCGCCACCTAGCCCTTGAGGCAAGAAAAAAAAATACCCCACATACGGTATTTTGTACAAAAAATGTAAACTCATTCTAAGTGTGATAACGAAGTCATTTATGAATATTCTTTTAGTTTCCACCACTCAAAATGTTCACTGGCATCAGACCTATCCAAACATATATATATTTTTATTTATTTTTGATAGCCTCTATGGACATTAAAAGCAATATCGTGAATGAAGGATATGCTTAATAACTCCACGGTACATGCTCCAAAAAAAATCCCACACTTGACATGTATGCTTATAATCAAGGCCTGAAGGTATCTCTAGGACAACATACAGTTATAAATACAGCACCACCTAGCCCTTGAGGCTTATATAAAAAAAATAAAATACCCCACATACGGTATTTTGTACAAAAAATGTACACTCATTCTAAGTGTGATAACTAAGTCATTTATGAATATTCTTTTAGTTTCCACCACTCAAATTGTTCACTGGCTTCACACCGATCCAAACGTATGTACGTTTCCATTTTGTTTTATTCATTTTTGATTGCCCCTTTGGACAATAAAAGTAACATTGTGCAATGAGTACAACGAGCGATGATGTGTATATACACTTTTACAAAAAAATACCAATCAGGGCAACTCATTGCCTAAAAATAAAAAAGGACGCTGATTTTTGCAGGTCTTAACAATCACCAAAACCCGTTGAGCTTGACACACACACTGGCAAAAAAATATTCTACATGTAAACGTTTATTATGCCATTTTCAAAGAAATTTTGCTTCCAATATGCCAGTACCCCAATGTGCCAGTACCCCAACGTGCAAGTACCCCAACGTGCAAGGACCCCAACGTGGCCCGGGCTGTGAGGGCCCTTTATAGCTGCTCGCAGCTCTAGTTAGGGCCCGAGCAGCGACCGCTGCGAGGTCCCTATTGTTTTTGTAAAAATTATTATTATTAGGGCCCGAGCAGCTACCGCTGCGAGGTCCCTATTGTTTTTCGATCGGATTATTAGGGCCCGAGCAGCGACCGCTGCGAGGTCCCTATTGTTTTTGTAAAAATTATTATTATTATTATTATTATTATTATTATTATTATTATTCTTTATTCTCCGCAAACGATCGCGATTTTGGGTACCTAAACATTCACGAAAACTCACCGAACTTTGCACACTCCTCAGGCCCGGCGAAAAATTTGATATTATTAAGTCGTCATAACAATGCGACTCGATAGCGCCCCCTAGTGTAGAAAAATAAAAACCAAGCCCGGCACGTTTGAGCTAGAGCAACAAAAATTGGCAGGCACGTGTAGCACCCCGAGACGCACAAAAAAGTCTATTGGGACCATGTAGCTAAAATGTACAGGAAGTGAGCTATGAATTTTTTTATGTCCAATTTTGGCCTATTTTGGCACATTCACTGTGGTCATGCTTTTTCCCCCTTTGCAAACATTTTTCATCCAATTGACTTCAAACTTGGCATTTATCATCTCAAGACCTGAGAGAAAAACTGGGCAAAACATCTTGCCTTTTTGAAATACTATATGACGGGGGCGGGGCATCAAATATTGCCTTTAAAATTTCATTTGTCCAGAAAGAGCAAATGCTTAATAACTCCCATGTTCAAGCTCCAAAAAATCTCAAACTTCTCAGGCAACGTAATAGTCACGGCCTGAAAACATCTATATGATAAAATTCAGTTATACATATAGCGCCACCTAGTGGTTACAATAAATGTCATACTTTACGTTTTTAGCTACTGTGCTGAGCTTGTTGAAGGGATCCATTTGAAAATTGGTCAGAAAAGCCTTAAGATGTTGATCATGCCCCACACCGAATATTGTAACTTTTCGCCAAAGGGCGTGGCCGCTACGGTGACGCAAAATCTGAAGATTTTTCGTGAAAATAAAAGCTGCATTAACTTGACCGAGATGATCCTATCTTCTCAAAATTTCACACATTTGATGAGAGTCCAGCCCTAAAGACATCTACTGACTTATATTTCATCTAACTGATAGCGCCACCTAGTGGCAATTTTTTTATTACGAATTTTCTTCTAAGTTTTTCTCCAAACACGTTAACTGGACCTACCTCATATTTGCTCAGATGAGGGTTTCGGCCTTCATGATGTCACAACACGAAGTTTGTGAGTTTTCGCGAATTGCTGTGGGTGTGGCTAAGCGCTGTTCGCCAAGAAAACAACGCCAGTTTTGAGGGTCTAAACATGCACAGAAACTCATGAAACTTGGCACACACATCTGGCCTGGTAAAATGAGCAATATTTTATTGTTGATTGTGCTATTTTTACAGAAATGACTCAATAGCGCCCCCTAGAAGTTTTTAACGAAGCAGCCCCGGTTGTACGTTTAAGCAAGAACGACGAATATTTTTAGGTGTATGAGGGGAGCGCAAGACCTACAAAAAAGTCTCTTGGACCCATATGCTAAAATGAACAGGAAGTGAGCTACGAATTTTTGAATGTCCCATTTTTGACAATTTTGCACATTCACAGGGGGCAGACTTTTGCCCACTTCTCCTACACGTTTCATCTGACTGAGTTAAGACTTGACCTGGACCATGTCAAGACCTGAGCCAACGACAGGGGGAAAAATCTTGACCTTTCGAAATACTATATGATGAAGGCGGGGCATCAAAATTTGTGTTTCGCACTGAAAAAGGATATGCTTAATAACTCCCCGGTACATGCTCCAAAAAATTCCAAACTTGACATGTATGTTTATCGTCAAGGCCTGAAGCTATCTCTATGACAACATTCAGTTATATATGCAGCGCCACCTAGCCCTTGTGGCATAAAAAAAAAATACCCCACATACGGTATTTTGTACAAAAAATGTAAACTCATTCTAAGTGTGATAACTAAGTCATTTATGAATATTCTTTTAGTTTCCACCACTCAAAATGTTCACTGGCATCAGACTTATCCAAACATATATATATTTTTATTTATTTTTGATAGCCTCTGTGGACATTAAAAGCAATATCGTGAATGAAGGATATGCTTAATAACTCCACGGTACATGCTCCAAAAAAAATCCCACACTTGACATGTATGCTTATAATCAAGGCCTGAAGGTATCTCGATGACAACATTCAGTTATAAATACAGCGCCACCTAGCCCTTGAGGCTTATATAAAAAAAAAACCCACATACGGTATTTTGTACAAAAAAATGTAAACTCATTCTAAGTGTGATGACTAAGTCATTTCTGAATATTCTTTTAGTTTCCACCACTCAAATTGTTCACTGGCTTCACACCGATCCAAACGTATGTACGTTTCCATTTTGTTTCATTCATTTTTGATTGCCCCTTTGGACAATAAAAGTAACATTGTGCAATGAGTACAACGAGCGATGATGTATATATACACTTTTACAAAAAATACCAATCAGGGCAACTCATTGCCTAAAAATAAAAAAGGATGCAGATTTTTGCAGGTCTTAACAATCCCCAAAACCCGTTGAGCTTGACACACACTGGCAAAAAAAATATTCTACATGTAAACGTTTATTATGCAATTTTCAAAGAAATTTTGCTTCCAATATGCCAGTACCCCAACGTGCCAGTACCCTAACGTGCAAGTACCCCAACGTGCAAGGACTCCAACGTGGCCCGGGCTGCGAGGGCCCTTTATAGCTGCTCGCAGCTCTAGTTATTATTAGGGCCCGAGCAGCGACCGCTGCGAGGTCCCTATTGTTTTTGTAAAAATTATTATTATTATTATTATTATTATTATTATTATTATTATTATTAGGGCCCGAGCAGCGACCGCTGCGAGGTCCCTATTGTTTTTGTAAAAATTATTATTATTATTAGGGCCCGAGCAGCGACCGCTGCGAGGTCCCTATTGTTTTTGTAAAAATTATTATTATTATTATTATTATTATTAGGGCCCGAGCAGCGACCGCTGCGAGGTCCCTATTGTTTTTGTAAAAATTATTATTATTATTATTATTATTATTATTATTATTATTAGGGCCCGAGCAGCGACCGCTGCGAGGTCCCTATTGTTTTTGTAAAAATTATTATTATTATTATTATTATTATTATTATTATTATTATTATTATTATTATTATTCTTCTTTATTCTCCGCAAACGATCGCGATTTTGGGTACCTAAACATTCACGAAAACTCACCGAACTTTGCACACTCCTCAGGCCCGGCGAAAAATTTGATATTATTAAGTCGTCATAACAATGCGACTCGATAGCGCCCCCTAGCGTAGAAAAATAAAAACCAAGCCCGGTACGTTTGAGCTAGAGCAACAAAAATTGGCAGGCACGTGTAGCACCCCGAGACGCACAAAAAAGTCTATTGGGACCATGTAGCTAAAATGTACAGGAAGTGAGCTATGAATTTTTTTATGTCCAATTTTGGCCTATTTTGGCACATTCACTGTGGTCATGCTTTTTCCCCCTTTGCAAACATTTTTCATCCAATTGACTTCAAACTTGGCATTTATCATCTCAAGACCTGAGAGAAAAACTGGGCAAAACATCTTGCCTTTTTGAAATACTATATGACGGGGGCGGGGCATCAAATATTGCCTTTAAAATTTCATTTGTCCAGAAAGAGCAAATGCTTAATAACTCCCATGTTCAAGCTCCAAAAAATCTCAAACTTCTCAGGCAACGTAATAGTCACGGCCTGAAAACATCTATATGATAAAATTCAGTTATACATATAGCGCCACCTAGTGGTTACAATAAATGTCATACTTTACGTTTTTAGCTACTGTGCTGAGCTTGTTGAAGGGATCCATTTGAAAATTGGTCAGAAAAGGCTTAAGATGTTGATCATGCCCCACACCGAATATTGTAACTTTTCGCCAAAGGGCGTGGCCGCTACGGTGACGCAAAGTCTGAAGATTTTTCGTGAAAATAAAAGCTGCATTAACTTGACCGAGATGATCCTATCTTCTCAAAATTTCACACATTTGATGAGAGTCCAGCCCTAAAGACATCTACTGACTTATATTTCATCTAACTGATAGCGCCACCTAGTGGCAATTTTTTTTCTTACGAATTTTCTTCTACGTTTTTCTCCAAACACGTTAACTGGACCTACCTCATATTTGCTCAGATGAGGGTTTCGGCCTTCATGATGTCACAACACGAAGTTTGTGAGTTTTCGCGAATTGCTGTGGGTGTGGCTAAGCGCTGTTAGCCAAGAAAACAACGCCAGTTTTGAGGGTCTAAACATGCACAGAAACTCATGAAACTTGGCACACACATCTGGCCTGGTAAAATGAGCAATATTTTATTGTTGATTGTGCTATTTTTACAAAAATGACTCAATAGCGCCCCCTAGAAGTTTTTAACGAAGCAGCCCCGGTTGTACGTTTAAGCAAGAACGACGAATATTTTTAGGTGTATGAGGGAGCCCAAGACCTACAAAAAAGTCTCTTGGACCCATATGCTAAAATGAACAGGAAGTGAGCTACGAATTTTTGAATGTCCCATTTTTGACAATTTTTGCACATTCACAGGGCGCAGACTTTTGCCCACTTCTCGTACACGTTTCATCTGACTGAGTTAAGACTTGACCTGGACCATGTCAAGACCTGAGCCAACGACAGGGGGAAAAATCTTGACCTTTCGAAATACTATATGATGAAGGCGGGGCATCAAAATTTGTGTTTCGCACTGAAAAAGGATATGCTTAATAACTCCCCGGTACATGCTCCAAAAAATCCCAAACTTGACATGTATGTTTATCGTCAAGGCCTGAAGCTATCTCTATGACAACATTCAGTTATATATGCAGCGCCACCTAGCCCTTGAGGCATAAAAAAAAAATACCCCACATACGGTATTTTGTACAAAAAATGTAAACTCATTCTAAGTGTGATAACTAAGTCATTTATGAATATTCTTTTAGTTTCCACCACTCAAAATGTTCACTGGCATCAGACTTATCCAAACATATATATATTTTTATTTATTTTTGATAGCCTCTGTGGACATTAAAAGCAATATCGTGAATGAAGGATATGCTTAATAACTCCACGGTACATGCTCCAAAAAAAATCCCACACTTGACATGTATGCTTATAATCAAGGCCTGAAGGTATCTCTATGACAACATTCAGTTATAAATACAGCGCCACCTAGCCCTTGAGGTTTATATAAAAAAAAAGAAAAAATACCCCACATACGGTATTTTGTACAAAAAATGTACACTCATTCTAAGTGTGATAACTAAGTCATTTATGAATATTCTTTTAGTTTCCACCACTCAAATTGTTCACTGGCTTGACACCGATCCAAACGTATGTACGTTTCCATTTTGTTTTATTCATTTTTGATTGCCCCTTTGGACAATAAAAGTAACATTGTGCAATGAGTACAACGAGCGATGATGTGTATATACACTTTTACAAAAAAATACCAATCAGGGCAACTCATTGCCTAAAAATAAAAAAGGACGCTGATTTTTGCAGGTCTTAACAATCACCAAAACCCGTTGAGCTTGACACACACACTGGCAAAAAAATATTCTACATGTAAACGTTTATTATGCCATTTTCAAAGAAATTTTGCTTCCAATATGCTAGTACCCCAATGTGCCAGTACCCCAACGTGCAAGGACCCCAACGTGGCCCGGGCTGCGAGGGCCCTTTATAGCTGCTCGCAGCTCTAGTTATTATTATTATTCTTCCTCTTCTTCTTCTTTATTCTCCGCAAACGATCGCGATTTTGGGTACCTAAACATTCACGAAAACTCACCGAACTTTGCGCACTCTTCGGGCCCGGCGAAAAATTTGATATTATGAAGGCGTCATAACAACGCGACTCTATAGCGCCCCCTAGCGTAGAAAAATAATAACCAAGCCCGGCACGTTTGAGCTAGAGCAACGAAAATTGGCAGGCACGTGTAGCACCCCGAGACGCACAAAAAAGTCTATTGGGACCATGTAGCTAAAATGTACAGGAAATGAGCTATGAATTTTTTAATGTCCAATTTTGGCCTATTTTGGCACATTCACTGTGGTCATGCTTTTTCCCCCTTTGCAAACATTTTTCATCCAGTTGACTTCAAAATTGGCATTTATCATCTCAAGACCTGAGACAACAACTGGGCAAAAAACCTTGACTTTTTGAAATACTATATGACGGGGGCGGGGCATCAAATATTGCCTTGAAAATTTCATTTGTCCAGAAAGAGCAAATGCTTAATAACTCCCATGTTCAAGCTCCGAAAAATCTCAAACTTCTCAGAAAACGTAATAGTCACGGCCTGAAAACATCTATATGATAAAATTCAGTTATACATATAGCGCCACCTAGTGGTAACAATAAATGTCATACTTTACGTTTTTAGCTACAGTGCTGAGCTCGATGAAGGGATCCAGTTGAAAATTGGTCAGAAAAGCCTTAAGATGTTGATCATGCCCCACACCGAATATTGTAACTTTTCGCCAAAGGGCGTGGCCGCTACGGTGACGCAAAGTCTGAAGATTTTTCGTGACAATAAAAGCTGCATTAACTTGACCGAGATGATCCTATCTTCTCAAAATTTCACACATTTGATGAGAGTCCAGCCCTAAAGACATCTACGAACTTATATTTAATCTTACTGATAGCGCCACCTAGTGGCATTTTTTTTTTCTTACGAATTTTCTTCTACGTTTTTGTCCAAACACGTTAACTGGACCTACCTCAGATTTGCTCAGATGAGGGTTTCGGCCTTCATGATGTCACAACACGAAGTTTGTGAGTTTTCGTGAATTGCTGTGGGCGTGGCTAAGCGCTGTTCGCCAAGAAAACAACGCCGGTTTTGAGGGTCTAAACATGCACAGAAACTCATGAAACTTGGCACACACATCTGGCCTGGTAAAATGAGCAATATTTTAATGTTGATTGTGCTATTTTTACAAAAATGACTCAATAGCGACCCCTAGAAAATTTTAACGAAGCAGCCCCGGTTGTACGTTTAAGCAAGATCTACGAAAAATTTTAGGTGTATGAGGGAGCCCAAGACCTACATAAAAGTCTCTTGGACCCATATGCTAAAATGAACAGGAAGTGAGCTACGCATTTTTGAATGTCCCATTTTTGATGATTTTTGCACATTTACAGGGGGCATACTTTTGCCCACTTCTTCTCCACGTTTCATCCGACTGAGTTAAGACTTGACCTGGACAATGTCAAGACCTGAGCCAACGACAGGGGGGAAAATCTTGACTTTTCGAAATACTATATGATGAGGGCGTGGCATCAAAATTTGTGTTTCGCAATGAAAAAGGATATGCTTGATAACTCCCCGGTACATGCTCCAAAAAATCCCAAACTTGACATGTATGTTTATCGTCAAGGCCTGAAGTTATCTCTATGACAACATTCAGTTATATATGCAGCGCCACCTCGCCCTTGAGGCATGAAAATAAAATACCCCACATACGGTATTTTGTACAAAAAATGTAAACTCATTCTAAGTGTGATAACTCAGTCATTTATGAATATTCTTTTAGTTTCCACCACTCAAAATGTTCACTGGCATCAGACTTATCCAAACATATATATATTTTTATTTATTTTTGATAGCCTCTATGGACATTAAAAGCAATATCGTGAATGAAGGATATGCTTAATAACTCCACGGTACATGCTCCCAAAAAAATCCCACACTTGACATGTATGCTTATAATCAAGGCCTGAAGGTATCTCTATGACAACATTCAGTTATAAATACAGCGCCACCTAGCCGTTGAGGCTTATATAAAAAAAAATTAAAAAAATACCCCACATACGGTATTTTGTACAAAAAATGTACACTCATTCTAAGTGTGATAACGAAGTCATTTATGAATATTCTGTTAGTTTCCACCACTCAAATTGTTCACTGGCTTCACACCGATCCAAACGTATGTACGTTTCCATTTTGTTTTATTCATTTTTAATTGCCCCTTTGGACAATAAAAGTAAACATTGTGCAATGAGTACAACGAGCGATGATGTGTATATACACTTTTACAAAAAAAATACCAATCAGGGCAACTCATTGCCTAAAAATAAATAAGGACGCTGATTTTTGCAGGTCTTAACAATCACCAAAATCCGTTGAGCCTGACAGACACTGGCAAAAAAAATATTCTCCATATAAACGTTTATTATGCCATTTTCAAAGAAATTTTGCTTCCAATATGCCAGTACCCCAACGTGCCAGTACCCCAACGTGCAAGTACCCCAACGTGCAAGGACCCCAACGTGGCCCGGGCTGCGAGGGCCCTTTATAGCTGCTCGCAGCTCTAGTTATTCTTTATTCTCCGCAAACAATCGCGATTTTGGGTACCTAAATATTCACGAAAACTCACCGAACTTTGCACACTCCTCAGGTCCGGCGAAAAATTTGATATTATGAAGTCGTTATAACAACGCGACTCTATAGCGCCCCCTAGCATAGAAAAATAAAAACCAAGCCCGGCACGTTTGAGCTAGAGCAACGAAAATTGGCAGGCACGTGTAGCACCCCGAGACGCACAAAAAAGTCTATTGGGACCATGTAGCTAAAATGTACAGGAAGTGAGCTATGAATTTTTTAATGTCCAATTTTGGCCTATTTTGGCACATTCACTGTGGTCATGCTTTTTCCCCCTATGCAAACATTTTTCATCCCATTGACTTCAAACTTGGCATTTATCATCTCAAGAGCTAAGAGAACAGCTGGCCAAAAAGTCTTGCCTTTTCGAAATACTATATGACGGGGGCGGGGCATCAAATATTGCCTTTAAAATTTCATTTGTCCAGAAAGAGCAAATGCTGAATAACTCCCATGTACAAGCTCCAAAAAATCTCAAACTTCTCAGGCAACGTAATAGTCACGGCCTGAAAACATCTATATGACAAAATTCAGTTCTACATATAGCGCCACCTAGTGGTTACAATAAATGTCATACTTTACGTTTTTAGCTACTGTGCTGAGCTCGTTGAAGGGATCCAGTTGAAAATTGGTCAGAAAAGCCTTAAGATGTTGATGATGCCCCACACCGAATATTGTAACTTTTCGCCAAAGGGCGTGGCCGCTACGGTGACGCAAAGTCTGAAGATTTTTCGTGACAATAAAAGCTGCATTAACCTGACCGAGATGATCCTATCTTCTCAAAATTTCACACATTTGATGAGAGTCCAGCTCTAAAGACATCTACTAACTTACATTTCATCTAACTGATAGCGCCACCTCGTGGCAATTTTTTTTCTTACGAATTTTCTTCTACGTTTTTCTCCAAACACGTTAACTGGACCTACCTCATATTTGCTCAGATGAGGGTTTCGGCCTTCATGATGTCACAACACGAAGTTTGTGAGTTTTCGCGAATTGCTGTGGGCGTGGCTAAGCGCTGTTCGCCAAGAAAACAACGCCAGTTTTGAGGGTCTAAACATGCACAGAAACTCCTGAAACTTGGCACACACATCTGGCCTGGTAAAATGAGCAATATTTTATTGTTGATTGTGCTATTTTTAAAAAAATGACTCAATAGCGCCCCCTCGAAATTTATAACGAAGCAGCCCCGGTTGTACGTTTAAGCAAGAACGACGAATATTTTTAGGTGTATGAGGGAGCTCAAGACCTACAAAAAAGTCTCTTGTACCCATATGCTAAAATGAACAGGAAGTGAGCTACGAATTTTTGAATGTCCCATTTTTGACGATTTTTGCACATTCACAGGGGGCAGACTTTTGCCCACTTCTCCTACACGTTTCATCCGACTGAGTTAAGACTTGGCCTGGACCATGTCAAGACCTGAGGCAACGACAGGGGGAAAAATTTTGACTTTTCGAAATACTATATGATGAGGGCGGGGCATCAAAATGTGTGTTTCGCAATGAAAAAGGATATGCTTGATAACTCCCCGGTACATGCTCCAAAAAATCCCAAACTTGACATGTATGTTTATCGTCAAGGCCTGAAGTTATCTCTATGACAACATTCAGTTATATATGCAGCGCCACCTAGCCCTTGAGGCATGAAAAAAAAATACCCCACATACGGTATTTTGTACAAAAAATGTAAACTCATTCTAAGTGTGATAACTAAGTCATTTATGAATATTCTTTTAGTTTCCACCACTCAAAATGTTCACTGGCATCAGACTTATCTAAACATATATATATTTTTATTTATTTTTGATAGCCTCTATGGACATTAAAAGCAATATTGTGAATGAAGGATATGCTTAATAACTCCACGGTACATGCTCCAAAAAAAATCCCACACTTGACATGTATGCTTATAATCAAGGCCTGAAGGTATCTCTATGACAACATTCAGTTATAAATACAGCGCCACCTAGCCCTTGAGGCTTATATATAAAAAATAAAAAACAATACCCCACATACGGTATTTTGTACAAAAAATGTACACTCATTCTAAGTGTGATAACTAAGTAATTTATGACTATTCTTTTAGTTTCCACCACTCAAATTGTTCACTGGCTTCACACCGATCCAAACGTATGTACGTTTCCATTTTGTTTTATTCATTTTTGATTGCCCCTTTGGACAATAAAAGTAACATTGTGCAATGAGTACAACGAGCGATGATGTGTATATACACTTTTACAAAAAAATACCAATCAGGGCAACTCATTGCCTAAAAATAAAAAAGGACGCTGATTTTTGCAGGTCTTAACAATCACCAAAACCCGTTGAGCACACACACTGGCAAAAAAATATTCTACATGTAAACGTTTATTATGCCATTTTCAAAGAAATTTTGCTTCCAATATGCCAGTACCCCAACGTGCCAGTACCCCAACGTGCCAGTACCCCAACGTGCAAGGACCCCAACGTGGCCCGGGCTGCGAGGGCCCTTTATAGCTGCTCGCAGCTCTAGTTATTCTTCTTCTTCTTTATTCTCCGCAAACAATCGCGATTTTGGGTACCTAAATATTCATGAAAACTCACCGAACTTTGCACACTCCTCAGGTCCGGCGAAAAATTTGATATTATGAAGTCGTTATAACAACGCGACTCTATAGCGCCCCCTAGCATAGAAAAATAAAAACCAAGCCCGGCACGTTTGAGCTAGAGCAACGAAAATTGGCAGGCACGTGTAGCACCCCGAGGCCCACAAAAAAGTCCATTGGGACCATGTAGCTAAAATGTACAGGAAGTGAGCTATGAATTTTTTAATGTCCAACTTTGGCCTATTTTGGCACATTCACTGTGGTCATGCTTTTTCCCCCTATGCAAACATTTTTCATCCCATTGACTTCAAACTTGGCATTTATCATCTCAAGACCTAAGAGAACAGTTGGGCAAAAAGTCTTGCCTTTTCGAAATACTATATGACGGGGGCGGGGCATCAAATATTGCCTTTAAAATTTCATTTTTCCAGAAAGAGCAAATGCTGAATAACTCCCATGTACAAGCTCCAAAAAATCTCAAACTTCCCAGGCAACGTAATAGTCACGGCCTGAAAACATCTATATGACAAAATTTAGATATACATATAGCGCCACCTAGTGGTTACAATAAATGTCATACTTTACGTTTTTAGCTACTGTGCTGAGCTCGTTGAAGGGATCCAGTTGAAAATTGGTCAGAAAAGCCTTAAGATGTTGATGATGCCCCACACCGAATATTGTAACTTTTCGCCAAAGGGCGTGGCCGCTACGGTGACGCAAAGTCTGAAGATTTTTCGTGACAATAAAAGCTGCATTAACTTGACCGAGATGATCCTATCTTCTCAAAATTTCACACATTTGATGAGAGTCCAGCTCTAAACACATCTACTAACTTACATTTCATCTAACTGATAGCGCCACCTAGTGGCAATTTTTTTTCTTACGAATTTTCTTCTACGTTTTTCTCCAAACACGTTAACTGGACCTACCTCATATTTGCTCAGAGGAGGGTTTCGGCCTTCATGATTTCACAACACGAAGTTTGTGAGTTTTCGCGAATTGCTGTAGGCGTGGCTAAGCGCTGTTCGCCAAGAAAACAACACCAGTTTTGAGGGTCTAAACATGCACAGAAACTCCTGAAACATGGCACACACATCTGGCCTGGTAAAATGAGCAATATTTTATTGTTGATTGTGCTATTTTTACAAAAATGACTCAATAGCGCCCCCTCGAAATTTTTAACGAAGCAGCCCCGGTTGTACTTTTAAGCAAGACCGCCGAATATTTTTAGGTGTATGAGGGAGCACAAGACCTACAAAAAAGTCTCTTGTACCCATATGCTAAAATGAACAGGAAGTGAGCTACGAATTTTTTAATGTCCCATTTTTGACGATTTTTGCACATTCACAGGGGGCAGACTTTTGCCCACTTCTCCTACACGTTTCATCCGACTGAGTTAAGACTTGGCCTGGACCATGTCAAGACCTGAGCCAACGACAGGGGGGAAAATATTGACTTTTCGAAATACTATATGATGAGGGCGGGGCATCAAAATTTGTGTTTCGCAATGAAAAAGGATATGCTTGATAACTCCCCGGTACATGCTCCAAAAAATCCCAAACTTGACATGTATGTTTATCGTCAAGGCCTGAAGTTATCTCTATGACAACATTCAGTTATATATGCAGCGCCACCTAGCCCTTGAGGCATGAAAAAAAAATACCCCACATACGGTATTTTGTACAAAAAATGTAAACTCATTCTAAGTGTGATAACGAAGTCATTTATGAATATTCTTTTAGTTTCCACCACTCAAAATGTTCACTGGCATCAGACTTATCCAAACATATATATATTTTTATTTATTTTTGATAGCCTCTATGGACATTAAAAGCAATATCGTGAATGAAGGATATGCTTAATAACTCCACGGTACATGCTCCAAAAAAAATCCCACACTTGACATGTATGCTTATAATCAAGGCCTGAAGGTATCTCTATGACAACATTCAGTTATAAATACAGCGCCACCTAGCCCTTGAGGCTTATATAAAAAATAAAATAAAATACCCCACATACGGTATTTTGTACAAAAAATGTACACTCATTCTAAGTGTGATAACTAAGTAATTTATGAATATTCTTTTAGTTTCCACCACTCAAATTGTTCACTGGCTTCACACCGATCCAAACGTATGTACGTTTCCATTTTGTTTTATTAATTTTTGATTGCCCCTTTGGACAATAAAAGTAACATTGTGCAATGAGTACAACGAGCGATGATGTGTATATACACTTTTACAAAAAAATACCAATCAGGGCAACTCATTGCCTAAAAATAAAAAAGGACGCTGATTTTTGCAGGTCTTAACAATCACCAAAACCCGTTGAGCTTGATACACACACTGGCAAAAAAATATTCTACATGTAAACGTTTATTATGCCATTTTCAAAGAAATTTTGCTTCCAATATGCCAGTACCCCAATGTGCCAGTACCCCAACGTGCAAGTACCCCAACGTGCAAGGACCCCAACGTGGCCCGGGCTGCGAGGGCCCTTTATAGCTGCTCGCAGCTCTAGTTAGGGCCCGAGCAGCGACCGCTGCGAGGTCCCTATTGTTTTTGTAAAAATTATTATTATTCTTCTTCTTCTTCTTCTTCTTCTTTATTCTCCGCAAACGATCGCGATTTTGGGTACCTAAACATTCACGAAAACTCACCGAACTTTGCACACTCCTCAGGCCCGGCGAAAAATTTGATATTATTAAGTCGTCATAACAATGCGACTCGATAGCTCCCCCTAGCGTAGAAAAATAAAAACCAAGCCCGGCACGTTTGAGCTAGAGCAACAAAAATTGGCAGGCACGTGTAGCACCCCGAGACGCACAAAAAAGTCTATTGGGACCATGGAGCTAAAATGTACAGGAAGTGAGCTATGAATTTTTTTATGTCCAATTTTGGCCTATTTTGGCACATTCACTGTGGTCATGCTTTTTCCCCCTTTGCAAACATTTTTCATCCAATTGACTTCAAACTTGGCATTTATCATCTCAAGACCTGACAGAAAAACTGGGCAAAACATCTTGCCTTTTTGAAATACTATATGACGGGGGCGGGGCATCAAATATTGCCTTTAAAATTTCATTTGTCCAGAAAGAGCAAATGCTTAATAACTCCCATGTTCAAGCTCCAAAAAATCTCAAACTTCTCAGGCAACGTAATAGTCACGGCCTGAAAACATCTATATGATAAAATTCAGTTATACATATAGCGCCACCTAGTGGTTACAATAAATGTCATACTTTACGTTTTTAGCTACTGTGCTGAGCTTGTTGAAGGGATCCATTTGAAAATTGGTCAGAAAAGGCTTAAGATGTTGATCATGCCCCACACCGAATATTGTAACTTTTCGCCAAAGGGCGTGGCCGCTACGGTGACACAAAGTCTGAAGATTTTTCGTGAAAATAAAAGCTGCATTAACTTGACCGAGATGATCCTATCTTCTCAAAATTTCACACATTTGATGAGAGTCCAGCTCTAAAGACATCTACTGACTTATATTTCATCTAACTGATAGCGCCACCTAGTGGCAATTTTTTTTATTACGAATTTTCTTCTACGTTTTTCTCCAAACACGTTAACTGGACCTACCTCATATTTGCTCAGATGAGGGTTTCGGCCTTCATGATGTCACAACACGAAGTTTGTGAGTTTTCGCGAATTGCTGTGGGTGTGGCTAAGCGCTGTTCGCCAAGAAAACAACGCCAGTTTTGAGGGTCTAAACATGCACAAAAACTCATGAAACTTGGCACACACATCTGGCCTGGTAAAATGAGCAATATTTTATTGTTGATTGTGCTATTTTTACAAAAATGACTCAATAGCGCCCCCTAGAAGTTTTTAACGAAGCAGCCCCGGTTGTACGTTTAAGCAAGAACGACGAATATTTTTAGGTGTATGAGAGAGCCCAAGACCTACAAAAAAAGTCTCTTGGACCCATATGCTAAAATGAACAGGAAGTGAGCTACGAATTTTTGAATGTCCCATTTTTGACAATTTTTGCACATTCACAGGGCGCAGACTTTTGCCCACTTCTCCTACACATTTCATCTGACTGAGTTAAGACTTGACAAGGACCATGTCAAGACCTGAGCCAACGACAGGGGGAAAAATCTTGACCTTTCGAAATACTATATGATGAAGGCGGGGCATCAAAATTTGTGTTTCGCACTGAAAAAGGATATGCTTAATAACTCCCCGGTACATGCTCCAAAAAATCCCAAACTTGACATGTATGTTTATCGTCAAGGCCTGAAGCTATCTCTATGACAACATTCAGTTATATATGCAGCGCCACCTAGCCCTTGAGGCATGAAAAAAAAATACCCCACATACGGTATTTTGTACAAAAAATGTAAACTCATTCTAAGTGTGATAACTAAGTCATTTATGAATATTCTTTTAGTTTCCACCACTCAAAATGTTCACTGGCATCAGACTTATCCAAACATATATATATTTTTATTTATTTTTGATAGCCTCTGTGGACATTAAAAGCAATATCGTGAATGAAGGATATGCTTAATAACTCCACGGTACATGCTCCAAAAAAAATCCCACACTTGACATGTATGCTTATAATCAAGGCCTGAAGGTATCTCGATGACAACATTCAGTTATAAATACAGCGCCACCTAGCCCTTGAGGCTTATATAAAAAAAAAAAACCCACATACGGTATTTTGTACAAAAAAATGTAAACTCATTCTAAGTGTGATAACTAAGTCATTTCTGAATATTCTTTTAGTTTCCACCACTCAAATTGTTCACTGGCTTCACACCGATCCAAACGTATGTACGTTTCCATTTTGTTTTATTCATTTTTGATTGCCCCTTTGGACAATAAAAGTAACATTGTGCAATGAGTACAACGAGCGATGATGTATATATACACTTTTACAAAAAATACCAATCAGGGCAACTCATTGCCTAAAAATAAAAAAGGACGCTGATTTTTGCAGGTCTTAACAATCACCAAAACCCGTTGAGCTTGACACACACTGGCAAAAAAAATATTCTACATGTAAACGTTTATTATGCCATTTTCAAAGAAATTTTGCTTCCAATATGCCAGTACCCCAACGTGCCAGTACCCTAACGTGCAAGTACCCCAACGTGCAAGGACTCCAACGTGGCCCGGGCTGCGAGGGCCCTTTATAGCTGCTCGCAGCTCTAGTTATTATTCTTCTTCTTCTTCTTCTTCTTTATTCTCCGCAAACAATCGCGATTTTGGGTACCTAAATATTCACGAAAACTCACCGAACTTTGCACACTCCTCAGGTCCGGCGAAAAATTTGATATTATGAAGTCGTTATAACAATGCGACTCGATAGCGCCCCCTAGCGTAGAAAAATAAAAACCAAGCCCGGCACGTTTGAGCTAGAGCAACAAAAATTGGCAGGCACGTGTAGTACCCCGAGACGCACAAAAAAGTCTCTTGGGACCATGTAGCTAAAATGTACAGGAAGTGAGCTATGAATTTTTTTATGTCCAATTTTGGCCTATTTTGGCACATTCACTGTGGTCATGCTTTTTCCCCCTTTGCAAACATTTTTCATCCAATTGACTTCAAACTTGGCATTTATCATCTCAAGACCTGAGAGAACAACTGGGCAAAACATCTTGCCTTTTTGAAATACTATATGACGGGGGCGGGGCATCAAATATTGCCTTTAAAATTTCATTTGTCGAGAAAGAGCAAATGCTTAATAACTCCCATGTTCAAGCTCCAAAAAATCTCAAACTTCTCAGGCAACGTAATAGTCACGGCCTGAAAACATCTATATGATAAAATTCAGTTATACATATAGCGCCACCTAGTGGTTACAATAAATGTCATACTTTACGTTTTTAGCTACTGTGCTGAGCTTGTTGAAGGGATCCATTTGAAAATTGGTCAGAAAAGCCTTAAGATGTTGATCATGCCCCACACCGAATATTGTAACTTTTCGCCAAAGGGCGTGGCCTCTACGGTGACGCAAAGTCTGAAGATTTTTCGTGAAAATAAAAGCTGCATTAACTTGACCGAGATGATCCTATCTTCTCAAAATTTCACACATTTGATGAGAGTCCAGCCCTAAAGACATCTACTGACTTATATTTCATCTAACTGATAGCGCCACCTAGTGGCAATTTTTTTTCTTACGAATTTTCTTCTACGTTTTTCTCCAAACACGTTAACTGGACCTACCTCATATTTGCTCAGATGAGGGTTTCGGCCTTCATGATGTCACAACACGAAGTTTGTGAGTTTTCGCGAATTGCTGTGGGTGTGGCTAAGCGCTGTTCTCCAAGAAAACAACGCCAGTTTTGAGGGTCTAAACATGCACAGAAACTCATGAAACTTGGCACACACATCTGGCCTGGTAAAATGAGCCATATTTTATTGTTGATTGTGCTATTTTTTACAAAAATGACTCAATAGCGCCCCCTAGAAGTTTTTAACAAAGCAGCCCCGGTTGTACGTTTAGGCAAGAACGACGAATATTTTTAGGTGTATGAGGGAGCCCAAGTCCTACAAAAAAGTCTCTTGGACCCATATGCTAAAATGAACAGGAAGTGAGCTATGAATTTTTGAATGTCCCATTTTTTACGATTTTTGCACATTCACAGGGGGCAGACTTTTGCCCACTTCTCCTACACGTTTCATCCGACTGAGTTAAGACTTGGCCTGGACCATGTCAAGACCTGAGCCAACGACAGGGGGAAAAATTTTGACTTTTCGAAATACTATATGATGAGGGCGGGGCATAAAATTTTGTGTTTCGCAATGAAAAAGGATATGCTTGATAACTCCCCGGTACATGCTCCAAAAAATCCCAAACTTGACATGTATGTTTATTGTCAAGGCCTGAAGTTATCTCTGTGACAACATTCAGTTATATATGCAGCGCCACCTAGCCCTTGAGGAATAAAAAAAAAAATACCCCACATACGGTATTTTGTACAAAAAATGTACACTCATTCTAAGTGTGATAACGAAGTCATTTCTGAATATTCTTTTAGTTTCCACCACTCAAAATGTTCACTGGCATCAGACTTATCCAAACATATATATATATTTTTATTTATTTTTGATAGCCTCTATGGACATTAAAAGCAATATCGTGAATGAAGGATATGCTTAATAACTCCACGGTACATGCTCCAAAAAAAATCCCACACTTGACATGTATGCTTATAATCAAGGCCTGAAGGTATCTCTATGACAACATTCAGTTATAAATACAGCGCCACCTAGCCCTTGAGGCTTATATAAAAAAAAATAAAAATACCCCACATACGGTATTTTGTACAAAAAATGTACACTCATTCTAAGTGTGATAACTAAGTCATTTATGAATATTCTTTTAGTTTCCACCACTCAAATTGTTCACTGGCTTGACACCGATCCAAACGTATGTACGTTTCCATTTTGTTTTATTCATTTTTGATTGCCCCTTTGGACAATAAAAGTAACATTGTGCAATGAGTACAACGAGCGATGATGTGTATATACACTTTTACAAAAAAATACCAATCAGGGCAACTCATTGCTAAAAATAAAAAAGGACGCTGATTTTTGCAGGTCTTAACAATCACCAAAACCCGTTGAGCTTGACACACACACTGGCAAAAAAATATTCTACATGTAAACGTTTATTATGCCATTTTCAAAGAAATTTTGCTTCCAATATGCCAGTACCCCAATGTGCCAGTACCCCAACATGCAAGTACCACAACGTGCAAGGACCCCAACGTGGCCCGGGCTGCGAGGGCCCTTTATAGCTGCTCGCAGCTCTAGTTAGGGCCCGAGCAGCGACCGCTGCGAGGTCCCTATTGTTTTTGTAAAAATTATTATTATTATTATTATTATTATTATTATTATTATTATTATTATTCTTCTTCTTCTTTATTCTCCGCAAACGATCGCGATTTTGGGTACCTAAACATTCACGAAAACTCACCGAACTTTGCACACTCCTCAGGCCCGGCGAAAAATTTGATATTATTAAGTCGTCATAACAATGCGACTCAATAGCGCCCCCTAGCGTAGAAAAATAAAAACCAAGCCCGGCACGTTTGAGCTAGAGCAACAAAAACTGGCAGGCACGTGTAGCACCCCGAGACGCACAAAAAAGTCTACTGGGACCATGTAGCTAAAATGTACAGGAAGTGAGCTATGAATTTTTTTATGTCCAATTTTGGCCTATTTTGGCACATTCACTGTGGTCATGCTTTTTCCCCCTTTGCAAACATTTTTCATCCAATTGACTACAAACTTGGCATTTATCATCTCAAGACCTGAGAGAACAACTGGGCAAAACATCTTGCCTTTTTGAAATACTATATGACGGGGGCGGGGCATCAAATATTGCCTTTAAAATTTCATTTGTCCAGAAAGAGCAAATGCTTAATAACTCCCATGTTCAAGCTCCAAAAAATCTCAAACTTCTCAGGCAACGTAATAGTCACGGCCTGAAAGCATCTATATGATAAAATTCAGTTATACATATAGCGCCACCTAGTGGTAACAATAAATGCCATACTTTACGTTTTTAGCTACTGTGCTGAGCTTGTTGAAGGGATCCATTTGAAAATTGGTCAGAAAAGCCTTAAGATGTTGATCATGCCCCACACCGAATATTGTAACTTTTCGCCAAAGGGCGTGGCCGCTACGGTGACGCAAAGTCCGCAAATTTTTCGTGACAATAAAAGCTGCATGAACTTGACCGAGATGATCCTATCTTTTCAAAATTTCACACATTTGATGAGAGTCCAGCCCTTAAGACATCTACGAACTTATATTTCATCTTACTGATAGCGCCACCTAGTGGCAATTTTTTTTCTTACGAATTTTCTTGTACATTTTTCTCCAAACACGTTAACTGGACCAACCTCATATTTGCTCAGATGAGGGTTTCGGCCTTCATGATGTCACAACACGAAGTTTGTGAGTTTTCGCGAATCGCTGTGGGCGTGGCTAAGCACTGTTCGCCAAGAAAACAACGCCAGTTTTGAGGGTCTAAACATGCGCAGAAACTCATGAAACTTGGCACACACATCTGGCCTGTTAAAATGAACAATATTTTATTGTTGATTGTACTATTTTTACAAAAATGACTCAATAGCGCCCCCTAGAAATTTTTAACGAAGCAGCCCCGATTCTACGTTTAAGCAAGATCTACGAAAACTTTTACGTGTATGAGGGAGCCAAAGACCTACAAAAAAGTCTCTTGGACCCATATGCTAAAATGAACAGGAAGTGAGGTACGAATTTTTGAATGTCCCACTTTTGATGATTTTTGCACATTTTCAGGGGGCATACTTTTGCCCACTTCTCCTACATGTTTTATCCGACTGACTTATGACTTGACCTGGACCATGCCAAGACCTGAGCCAACAACAGACGGAAAAATCTTGACTTTTGGAAATACTATATGATGAGCGCGGGGCATCAAAATTTGTGTTTCGCACTGAAAAAGGATATGCTTAATAACTCCCCGATACATGCTCCAAAAAATCCCAAACTTGACATGTATGTTTATCGTCAAGGCCTGAAGGTATCTCTATGACAACATTCAGTTATATATGCAGCGCCACCTCGCCCTTGAGGCAAAACAAAAAAATACCCCACATACGGTATTTTGTACAAAAAATGTAAACTCATTCTAAGTGTGATAACTAAGTCATTTATGAATATTCTTTTACTTTCCACCACTCAAAATGTTCACTGGCATTAGACTTATCCAAACATGTACTTTTTTATTTATTTTTGATAGCCTCTAATGGACATTAAAAGCAATATCGTGAATGAAGGATATGCTTAATAACTCCACGGTACATGCTCCAAAAAAATCCCACACTTGACATGTATGTTTAGAGTCAAGGCTTGAAGGTATCCCTATGACAACATTCCATTATATATACAGCGCCACCTAGCCCTAGAGGCATAAAAAAAAAATACAACAACTTAACGGTATTTTTACAAAAAAAATAAAAATCCACATGTCAAGGTTTATCATGCCATTTTCAAAGAAATTCTGCTTCCAATGTGCCGTACCTAAACTTGCCAGTACCCCAACGTGCCAGTACCCCAACGTGCAAGTACCCCAACGTGCAAGTACCCCAACGTGGCCCGGGCTGCGAGGGCCCTTTATAGCTGCTCGCAGCTCTAGTTATTATTATTCTTCCTCTTCTTCTTCTTTATTCTCCGCAAACGATCGCAATTTTGGGTACCTAAACATTCACGAAAACTCACCGAACTTTGCGCACTCTTCGGGCCCGGCGAAAAATTTGATATTATGAAGGCGTCATAACAACGCGACTCTATAGCGCCCCCTAGCGTAGAAAAATAATAACCAAGCCCGGCACGTTTGAGCTAGAGCAACGAAAATTGGCAGGCACGTGTAGCACCCCGAGACGCACAAAAAAAGTCTATTGGGACCATGTAGCTAAAATGTACAGGAAATGAGCTATGAATTTTTTAATGTCCAATTTTGGCCTATTTTGGCACATTCACTGTGGTCATGCTTTTTCCCCCTTTGCAAACATTTTTCATCCAGTTGACTTCAAAATTGGCATTTATCATCTCAAGACCTGAGACAACAACTGGGCAAAAAACCTTGACTTTTTGAAATACTATATGACGGGGGCGGGGCATCAAATATTGCCTTGAAAATTTCATTTGTCCAGAAAGAGCAAATGCTTAATAACTCCCATGTTCAAGCTCCGAAAAATCTCAAACTTCTCAGAAAACGTAATAGTCACGGCCTGAAAACATCTATATGATAAAATTCAGTTATACATATAGCGCCACCTAGTGGTAACAATAAATGTCATACTTTACGTTTTTAGTTACAGTGCTGAGCTCGTTGAAGGGATCCAGTTGAAAATTGGTCAGAAAAGCCTTAAGATGTTGATCACGCCCCACACCGAATATTGTAACTTTTCGCCAAAGGGCGTGGCCGCTACGGTGACGCAAATTCTGAAGATTTTTTCGTGACAATAAAAGCTGCATTAACTTGACCGAGATGATCCTATCTTCTCAAAATTTCACACATTTGATGAGAGTCCAGCCCTAAAGACATCTACGAACTTATATTTCATCTTACTGATAGCGCCACCTAGTGGCATTTTTTTTTTCTTACGAATTTTCTTCTACGTTTTTGTCCAAACACGTTAACTGGACCTACCTCAGATTTGCTCAGATGAGGGTTTCGGACTTCATGATGTCACAACACGAAGTTTGTGAGTTTTCGTGAATTGCTGTGGGCGTGGCTAAGCGCTGTTCGCCAAGAAAACAACGCCGGTTTTGAGGGTCTAAACATGCACAGAAACTCATGAAACTTGGCACACACATCTGGCCTGGTAAAATGAGCAATATTTTAATGTTGATTGTGCTATTTTTACAAAAATGACTCAATAGCGACCCCTAGAAAATTTTAACGAAGCAGCCCCGGTTGTACGTTTAAGCAAGATCAACGAAAAATTTTAGGTGTATGAGGGAGCCCAAGACCTACATAAAAGTCTCTTGGACCCATATGCTAAAATGAACAGGAAGTGAGCTACGCATTTTTGAATGTCCCACTTTTGATGATTTTTGCACATTTACAGGGGGCATACTTTTGCCCACTTCTTCTCCACGTTTCATCCGACTGAGTTAAGACTTGACCTGGACAATGTCAAGACCTGAGCCAACGACAGGGGGGAAAATCTTGACTTTTCGAAATACTATATGATGAGGGCGTGGCATCAAAATTTGTGTTTCGCAATGAAAAAGGATATGCTTGATAACTCCCCGGTACATGCTCCAAAAAATCCCAAACTTGACATGTATGTTTATCGTCAAGGCCTGAAGTTATCTCTATGACAACATTCAGTTATATATGCAGCGCCACCTAGCCCTTGAGGCATGAAAAAAAAATACCCCACATACGGTATTTTGTACAAAAAATGTAAACTCATTCTAAGTGTGATAACTCAGTCATTTATGAATATTCTTTTAGTTTCCACCACTCAAAATGTTCACTGGCATCAGACTTATCCAAACATATATATATTTTTATTTATTTTTGATAGCCTCTATGGACATTAAAAGCAATATCGTGAATGAAGGATATGCTTAATAACTCCACGGTACATGCTCCAAAAAAAATCCCACACTTGACATGTATGCTTATAATCAAGGCCTGAAGGTATCTCTATGACAACATTCAGTTATAAATACAGCGCCACCTAGCCGTTGAGGCTTATATAAAAAATTTTTAAAAAAATACCCCACATACGGTATTTTGTACAAAAAATGTACACTCATTCTAAGTGTGATAACTAAGTCATTTATGAATATTCTTTTAGTTTCCACCACTCAAATTGTTCACTGGCTTCACACCGATCCAAACGTATGTACGTTTCCATTTTGTTTTATTCATTTTTGATTGCCCCTTTGGACAATAAAAGTAAACATTGTGCAATGAGTACAACGAGCGATGATGTGTATATACACTTTTACAAAAAAAATACCAATCAGGGCAACTCATTGCCTAAAAATAAATAAGGACGCTGATTTTTGCAGGTCTTAACAATCACCAAAATCCGTTGAGCTTGACAGACACTGGCAAAAAAAATATTCTACATGTAAACGTTTATTATGCCATTTTCAAAGAAATTTTGCTTCCAATATGCCAGTACCCCAACGTGCCAGTACCCCAACGTGCAAGTACCCCAACGTGCAAGGACCCCAACGTGGCCCGGGCTGCGAGGGCCCTTTATAGCTGCTCGCAGCTCTAGTTAGGGCCCGAGCAGCGACCGCTGCGAGGTCCCTATTGTTTTTGTAAAAATTATTATTATTATTATTATTATTATTATTATTATTATTATTATTCTTCTTCTTCTTTATTCTCCGCAAACAATCGCGATTTTGGGTACCTAAACATTCACGAAAACTCACCGAACTTTGCACACTCCTCAGGCCCGGCGAAAAATTTGATATTATTAAGTCATCATAAAAATGCGACTCGATAGCGCCCCCTAGCGTAGAAAAATAAAAACCAAGCCCGGCACGTTTGAGCTAGAGCAACAAAAATTGGCAGGCACGTGTAGCACCCCGAGACGCACAAAAAAGTCTATTGGGACCATGTAGCTAAAATGTACAGGAAGTGAGCTATGAATTTTTTTATGTACAATTTTGGCCTATTTTGGCACATTCACTGTGGTCATGCTTTTTCCCCCTTTGCAAACATTTTTCATCCAATTGACTTCAAACTTGGCATTTATCATCTCAAGACCTGAGAGAACAACTGGGCAAAACATCTTGCCTTTTTGAAATACTATATGACGGGGGCGGGGCATCAAATATTGCCTTTAAAATTTCATTTGTCCAGAAAGAGCAAATGCTTAATAACTCCCATGTTCAAGCTCCAAAAAATCTCAAACTTCTCAGGCAACGTAATAGTCACGGCCTGAAAACATCTATATGATAAAATTCAGTTATACATATAGCGCCACCTAGTGGTTACAATAAATGTCATACTTTACGTTTTTAGCTACTGTGCTGAGCTTGTTGAAGGGATCCATTTGAAAATTGGTCAGAAAAGCCTTAAGATGTTGATCATGCCCCACACCGAATATTGTAACTTTTCGCCAAAGGGCGTGGCCGCTACGGTGCCGCAAAGTCTAAAGATTTTTCGTGAAAATAAAAGCTGCATTAACTTGACCGAGATGATCCTATCTTCTCAAAATTTCACACATTTGATGAGAGTCCAGCCCTAAAGACATCTACTGACTTATATTTCATCTAACTGATAGCGCCACCTAGTGGCAATTTTTTTTCTTACGAATTTTCTTCTACGTTTTTCTCCAAACACGTTAACTGGACCTACCTCATATTTGCTCAGATGAGGGTTTCGGCCTTCATGATGTCACAACACGAAGTTTGTGAGTTTTCGCGAATTGCTGTGGATGTGGCTAAGCGCTGTTCGCCAAGAAAACAACGCCAGTTTTGAGGGTCTAAACATGTACAGAAACTCCTGAAACTTGGAACACACATCTGGCCTGGTAAAATGAGCAATATTTTATTGTTGATTATGCTATTTTTACAAAAATGACTCAATAGCGCCCCCTCGAAATTTTTAACGAAGCAGCCCCGGTTGTACGTTTAAGCAAAAACGCCGAATATTTTTAGGTGTATGAGGGAGCCCAAGACCTACAAAAACGTCTCTTGTACCCATATGCTAAAATGAACAGGAAGTGAGCTACGAATTTTTGAATGTCCCATTTTTGACGATTTTTGCACATTCACAGGGGGAAGACTTTTGCCCACTTCTCCTACACGTTTCATCCGACTGAGTTAAGACTTGGCCTGGACCATGTCAAGACCTGAGCCAACGACAGGGGGAAAAATTTTGACTTTTCGAAATACTATATGATGAGGGCGGGGCATCAAAATTTGTGTTTCACAATGAAAAAGGATATGCTTGATAACTCCCCGGTACATGCTCCAAAAAATCCCAAACTTGACATGTATGTTTATCGTCAAGGCCTGAAGTTATCTCTATGACAACATTCAGTTATATATGCAGCGCCACCTAGCCCTTGAGGCATGAAAAAAAAATACCCCACATACGGTATTTTGTACAAAAAATGTACACTCATTCTAAGTGTGATAACTAAGTCATTTATGAATATTTTTTTAGTTTCCACCACTCAAAATGTTCACTGGCATCAGACTTATCCAAACATATATATATTTTTATTTATTTTTGATAGCCTCTATGGACATTAAAAGCAATATCGTGAATGAAGGATATGCTTAATAACTCCACGGTACATGCTCCAAAAAAAAATCCCACACTTGACATGTATGCTTATAATCAAGGCCTGAAGGTATCTCTATGACAACATTCAGTTATAAATACAGCGCCACCTAGCCCTTGAGGCTTATATAAAAAAAAATAAAAAATACCCCACATACGGTATTTTGTACAAAAAATGTACACTCATTCTAAGTGTGATAACTAAGTCATTTATGAATATTCTTTTAGTTTCCACCACTCAAATTGTTCACTGGCTTCACACCGATCCAAACGTATGTACGTTTCCATTTTGTTTTATTCATTTTTGATTGCCCCTTTGGACAATAAAAGTAACATTGTGCAATGAGTACAACGAGCGATGATGTGTATATACACTTTTACAAAAAAATACCAATCAGGGCAACTCATTGCCTAATAATAAAAAAGGACGCTGATTTTTGCAGGTCTTAACAATCACCAAAACCCGTTGAGCTTGATACACACACTGGCAAAAAAATATTCTACATGTAAACGTTTATTATGCCATTTTCAAAGAAATTTTGCTTCCAATATGCCAGTACCCGAATGTGCCAGTACCCCAACGTGCAAGTACCCCAACGTGCAAGGACCCCAACGTGGCCCGGGCTGCGAGGGCCCTTTATAGCTGCTCGCAGCTCTAGTTATTATTATTATTATTATTATTATTATTATTATTATTATTATTATTATTATTCTTCTTTATTCTCCGCAAACAATCGCGATTTTGGGTACCTAACTATTCACGAAAACTCGCCAAACTTTGCACACTCCTCAGGTCCGGCGAAAAATTTGATATTATGAAGTCGTTATAACAACGCGACTCTATAGCGCCCCCTAGCGTAGAAAAATAAAAACCAAGCCCGACACGTTTGAGCTAGAGCAACGAAAATTGGCAGGCACGTGTAGCACCCCGAGACGCACAAAAAAGTCTATTGGGACCATGTAGCTAAAATGTACAGGAAGTGAGCTATGAATTTTTTAATGTCCAATTTTGGCCTATTTTGGCACGATCACTGTGGTCATGCTTTTTCCCCCTTTGCAAACATTTTTCATCCAATTGACTTCAAACTTGGCATTTATCATCTCAAGACCTAAGAGAACAGCTGGGCAAAACATCTTGCCTTTTAGAAATACTATACGACGGGGGCGGAGCATCAAATATTGCCTTTAAAATTTCATTTGTCCAGAAAGAGCAAATGCTTAATAACTCCCATGTTCAAGCTCCAAAAAATCTCAAACTTCTCAGGCAACGTAATAGTCACAGCCTGAAAACATCTATATGACAAAATTCAGTTATACATATAGCGCCACCTAGTGGTTACAATAAATGTCATACTTTACGTTTTTAGCTACTGTGCTGAGCTTGTTGAAGGGATCCATTTGAAAATTGGTCAGAAAAGCCTTAAGATGTTGATCATGCCCCACACCGAATATTGTAACTTTTCGTCAAAGGGCGTGGCCGCTACGGTGACGCAAAATCTGAAGATTTTTCGTGAAAATAAAAGCTGCATTAACTTGACCGAGATGATCCTATCTTCTCAAAATTTCACACATTTGATGAGAGTCCAGCTCTAAAGACATCTACTAACTTACATTTTATCTAACTGATAGCGCCACCTAGTGGCAATTTTTTTTCTTACGAATTTTCTTCTACGTTTTTCTCCAAACACGTTAACTGGACCTACCTCATATTTGCTCAGAGGAGGGTTTCGGCCTTCATGATGTCACAACACGAAGTTTGTGAGTTTTCGCGAATTGCTGTAGGCGTGGCTAAGCGCTGTTCGCCAAGAAAACAAAGCCAGTTTTGAGGGTCTAAACATGCACAGAAACTCCTGAAACTTGGCACACACATCTGGCCTGGTAAAATGAGCAATATTTTATTGTTGATTGTGCTATTTTTACAAAAATGACTCAATAGCGCCCCCTTGAAATTTTTAACGAAGCAGCCCCGGTTGTACGTTTAAGCAAGAACGCCGAATATTTTTAAGTGTATGAGGGAGCCCAAGACCTACAAAAAAGTCTCTTGTACCCATATGCTAAAATGAACAGGAAGTGAGCTACGAATTTTTGAATGTCCCATTTTTGACGATTTTTGCACATTCACAGGGGGCAGACTTTTGCCCACTTCTCCTACACGTTTCATCCGACTGAGTTAAGACTTGGCCTGGACCATGTCAAGACCTGAGCCAACGACAGGGGGAAAAATTTTGACTTTTCGAAATACTATATGATGAGGGCGGGGCATCAAAATTTGTGTTTCACAATGAAAAAGGATATGCTTGATAACTCCCCGGTACATGCTCCAAAAAATCCCAAACTTGACATGTATGTTTATCGTCAAGGCCTGAAGTTATCTCTATGACAACATTCAATTATATATGCAGCGCCACCTAGCCCTTGAGGCATGAAAAAAAAATACCCCACATACGGTATTTTGTACAAAAAATGTACACTCATTCTAAGTGTGATAACTAAGTCATTTATGAATATTTTTTTAGTTTCCACCACTCAAAATGTTCACTGGCATCAGACTTATCCAAACATATATATATTTTTATTTATTTTTGATAGCCTCTATGGACATTAAAAGCAATATCGTGAATGAAGGATATGCTTAATAACTCCACGGTACATGCTCCAAAAAAAAATCCCACACTTGACATGTATGCTTATAATCAAGGCCTGAAGGTATCTCTATGACAACATTCAGTTATAAATACAGCGCCACCTAGCCCTTGAGGCTTATATAAAAAAAAAAAAAAATACCCCACATACGGTATTTTGTACAAAAAATGTACACTCATTCTAAGTGTGATAACTAAGTCATTTATGAATATTCTTTTAGTTTCCACCACTCAAATTGTTCACTGGCTTCACACCGATCCAAACGTATGTACGTTTCCATTTTGTTTTATTCATTTTTGATTGCCCCTTTGGACAATAAAAGTAACATTGTGCAATGAGTACAACGAGCGATGATGTATATATACACTTTTACAAAAAATACCAATCAGGGCAACTCATTGCCTAAAAATAAAAAAGGACGCTGATTTTTGCAGGTCTTAACAATCACCAAAACCCGTTGAGCTTGACACACACACTGGCAAAAAAATATTCTACATGTAAACGTTTATTATGCCATTTTCAAAGAAATTTTGCTTCCAATATGCCAGTACCCCAACGTGCAAGGACCCCAACGTGGCCCGGGCTGCGAGGGCCCTTTATAGCTGCTCGCAGCTCTAGTTATTATTATTTTTCTTCTTCTTCTTCTTCTTCTTCTCCGTAAACGATCGCATTTTTGAGGACCTAAACATTCACGAAAACTCACCGAACTTTGCACACTCCTCAGGCCCGGCGAAAAATGTGATATTATTAAGTCGTCATAACAATGCGACTCGATAGCGCCCCCTAGCGTAGAAAAATAAAAACCAAGCCCGGCACGTTTGAGCTAGAGCAACAAAAATTGGCAGGCACGTGTAGCACCCCGAGACGCACAAAAAAGTCTATTGGGACCATGTAGCTAAAATGTACAGGAAGTGAGCTATGAATTTTTTTATGTCCAATTTTGGCCTATTTTGGCACATTCAATGTGGTCATGCTTTTTTCCCCTTTGCAAACATTTTTCATCCAATTGACTTCAAACTTGGCATTTATCATCTCAAGACCTGAGAGAACAACTGGGCAAAACATCTTGCCTTTTTGAAATACTATATGACGGGGGCGGGGCAACAAATATTGCCTTTAAAATTTCATTTGTCCAGAAAGAGCAAATGCTTAATAACTCCCATGTTCAAGCTCCAAAAAATCTCAAACTTCTCAGGCAACGTAATAGTCACGGCCTGAAAACATCTATATGATAAAATTCAGTTATACATATAGCGCCACCTAGTGGTTACAATAAATGTCATACTTTACGTTTTTAGCTACTGTGCTGAGCTTTTTGAAGGGATCCATTTGAAAATTGGTCAGAAAAGCCTTAAGATGTTGATCATGCCCCACACCGAATATTGTAACTTTTCGCCAAAGGGCGTGGCCGCTACGGTGACGCAAAGTCTGAAGATTTTTCGTGAAAATAAAAGCTGCATTAACTTGACCGAGATGATCCTATCTTCTCAAAATTTCACACATTTGATGAGAGTCCAGCCCTAAAGACATCTACTGACTTATATTTCATCTAACTGATAGCGCCACCTAGTGGCAATTTTTTTTCTTACGAATTTTCTTCTACGTTTTTCTCCAAACACGTTAACTGGACCTACCTCATATTTGCTCCGATGAGGGTTTCGGCCTTCATGATGTCACAACACGAAGTTTGTGAGTTTTCGCGAATTGCTGTGGGTGTGGCTAAGCGCTGTTCGCCAAGAAAATAACGCCAGTTTTGAGGGTCTAAACATGCACAGAAACTCATGAAACTTGGCACACACATCTGGCCTGGTAAAATTAGCAATATTTTATTGTTGATTGTGCTATTTTTACAAAAATGACTCAATAGCGCCCCTAGAAGTTTTTAACGAAGCAGCCCCGGTTGTACGTTTAAGCAAGAACGACGAATATTTTTAGGTGTATGAGGGAGCCCAAGACCTACAAAAAAGTCTCTTGGACCCATATGCTAAAATGAACAGGAAGTGAGCTACGAATTTTTGAATGTCCCATTTTTGACAATTTTTGCTCATTCACAGGGGGCAGACTTTTGCCCACTTCTCCTACACGTTTCATCTGACTGAGTTAAGACTTGACCTGGACCATGTCAAGTCCTGAGCCAACGACAGGGGGAAAAATCTTGACCTTTCGAAATACTATATGATGAAGGCGGGGCATCAAAATTTGTGTTTCGCACTGAAAAAGGATATGCTTAATAACTCCCCGGTACATGCTCCAAAAAATCCCAAACTTGACATGTATGTTTATCGTCAAGGCCTGAAGCTATCTCTATGACAACATTCAGTTATATATGCAGCGCCACCTAGCCCTTGAGGCATAAAAAAAAATACCCCACATACGGTATTTTGTACAAAAAATGTAAACTCATTCTGAGTGTGATAACTAAGTCATTTATGAATATTCTTTTAGTTTCCACCACTCAAAATGTTCACTGGCATCAGACTTATCCAAACATATATATATTTTTATTTATTTTTGATAGCCTCTGTGGACATTAAAAGCAATATCGTGAATGAAGGATATGCTTAATAACTCCACGGTACATGCTCCAAAAAAAATCCCACACTTGACATGTATGCTTATAATCAAGGCCTGAAGGTATCTCTATGACAACATTCAGTTATAAATAGAGCGCCATCTAGCCCTTGAGGCATATTATATATATAAAAAAAAACAAAAAAAAACACATACGGTATTTTGTACAAAAAATGTAAACTCATTCTAAGTGTGATAACTAAGTCATTTATGAATATTCTTTTTGTTTCCACCACTCAAATTGTTCACTGGCTTCACACCGATCCAAACGTATGTACGTTTCCATTTTGTTTTATTCATTTTTGATTGCCCCTTTGGACAATAAAAGTAACATTGTGCAATGAGTACAACGAGCGATGATGTCTATATACACTTTTACAAAAAATACCAATCAGGGCAACTCATTGCCTAAAAATAAAAAAGGACGCTGATTTTTGCAGGTCTTAACAATCACCAAAACCCGTTGAGCTTGACACAGACTGGCAAAAAAAAAATTTCTACATGTAAACGTTTATTATGCCATTTTCAAAGAAATTTTGCTTCCAATATGCCAGTACCCCAACGTGCCAGTACCCTAACGTGCAAGTACCCCAACGTGCAAGGACCCCAACGCGGCCCGGGCTGCGAGGGCCCTTTATAGCTGCTCGCAGCTCTAGTTATTATTATTCTTTATTCTCCGCAAACGATCACGATTTTGTGTACCTAAACATTCACGAAAACTCACCAAACTTTGCACACTCCTCAGGCCCGGCGAAAAATTTTATATTATGAAGTCGTCATAACAACGCGACTCTATAGCGCCCCCTAGCGTAGAAAAATAAAAACCAAGCCTGGCACGTTTGAGCTAGAGCAACGAAAATTGGCAGGCACGTGTAGCACCCCGAGACGCACAAAAATGTCTATTGGGACCATGTAGCTAAAATGTACAGGAAATGAGCTATGAATTTTTTTATGTCCAATTTTGGCCTATTTTGGCACATTCACTGTGGTCATGCTTTTCCCCCCTCTGCAAACATTTTTCATCCAATTCACATCAAACTTGGCATTTATCATCTCAAGACCTGAGAGAACAACTGGGCAAAAAGTCTTGCCTTTTCGAAATACTATATGATGGGGGCGGGGCATCAAATATTGTCTTTAAAATTTCATTTGTCCAGAAAGAGCAAATGCTTAATAACTCCCATGTTCAAGCTCCAAAAAATCTCAAACTTCTCAGGCAACGTAATAGTCACGGCCTGAAAACATCTATATGACAAAATTCAGTTATACATATAGCGCCACCTAGTGGTTACAATAAATGTCATACTTTACGTTTTTAGCTACTGCGCTGAGCTCGTTGAAGGGATCCAGTTGAAAGTTGGTCAGAAAAGCCTTAAGATGTTGATCATGCCCCACACCGAATATTGTAACTTTTCGCCAAAGGGCGTGGCCGCTACGGTGCCGCAAAGTCTGAAGATTTTTCGTGACAATAAAAGCTGCATGAACTTGACCGAGATGATCCTATCTTCTCAAAATTTCACACATTTGATGAGAGTCCAGCCCTAAAGACATCTACGAACTTATATTTCATCTTACTGATAGCGCCACCTAGTGGCAATTTTTTTTCTTACGAATTTTCTTGTACATTTTTCTCCAAACACGTTAACTGGACCAACCTCATATTTGCTCAGATGAGGGTTTCGGCCTTCATGATGTCACAACACGAAGTTTGTGAGTTTTCACGAATCGCTGTGGGCGTGGCTAAGCACTGTTCGCCAAGAAAACAACGCCAGTTTTGAGGGTCTAAACATGCGCAGAAACTCATGAAACTTGGCACACACATCTGGCCTGGTAAAATGAACAATATTTTATTGTTGATTGTGCTATTTTTACAAAAATGACTCAATAGCGCCCCCTAGGAATTTTTAATGTAGCAGCCCCGGTTGTACGTTTAAGCAAGATCTACGAAAATTTTTAGGTGTATGAGGGAGCCCAAGACCTACAAAAAAGTCTCTTCGACCCATATGCTAAAATGAACAGGAAGTGAGCTACGAATTTTTGAAAGTCCCATTTTTGACGATTTTTGCACATTCACAGGGGGCAGACTTTTGCCCACTTCTCCTACACGTTTTATCCGACTGACTTATGACTTGACCTGGACCATGCCAAGACCTGAGCCAACAACAGACGGAAAAATCTTGACTTTTGGAAATACTATATGATGAGGGCGGGGCATCAAAATTTGTGTTTCGCACGGAAAAAGGATATGCTTAATAACTCCCCGATACATGCTCCAAAATATCCCAAACTTGACATGTATGTTTATTGTCAAGGCCTGAAGGTATCTCTATGACAACATTCAGTTATATATGCAGCGCCACCTAACCCTTGAGGCATGAAAAAAAAATACCCCACTTACGGTATTTTGTACAAAAAATGTAAACTCATTCTCAGTGTGATAACTAAGTCATTTGGGAATATTCTTTTACTTTCCACCACTCAAAATATTCACTGGCATCAGACATAACCAAACATACATATTTTTGTTATTTAGTTTTATGTATTTTTGATAGGCTCTGTGGACATTAAAAGCAATATCGTGAATGAAGGCTATGCTTAATAACTCCCAGGTACATGCTCCAAAAAATCCCATACTTGAAATGTATATTTATAGTCAAGGCCTGAAGGTATCTCTATGACAAAATTCAGTTATAAATACAGCGCCACCTAGTCCTTGAGGCATAAAAAAAAAAAAATCTCACTTACGGTATTTTTGCAAAAATTGTAAACTCATTGTAAGTGTGATAACTGTCATTTATGAATATTCTTTTACTTTCCACCACTCAATATGTTCACTGGCATCAGACCGATCCAAACATACGTATTTTTTATTTAGTTTTATTTTTTTTTTGATCGCCTCTATGGACAATAAAAGCAACATTGTGCAATGAGTACGAGCGATGATGTGTGTATATATACTTTTACGAAAAATACCAATCAGGGCAACTCATTGCCTAAAAATAAAAAATAAGACGCTGATTTTTGCAGATCTTAACAATCACCAAAACCCATTGAGCTTGACACACTCATCACACCTGGCAAAAAAAAAAAAAATCTACATGTTTATCATGCCATTTTCAAAGAAATTCTGCTTCCAATGTGCCAGTACCCCAATGTGCAAGTTCCCCAACGTGCAAGTACCCCAACGTGGCCCGGGCTGCGAGGGCCCTTTATAGCTGCTCGCAGCTCTAGTTATTATTATTATTATTATTATTATTATTATTATTAGGGCCCGAGCAGCGACCGCTGCGAGGTCCCTCTTGTTTTTGTAAGAATTCTTCTTCTTCTTCTTCTTCTTCTTCTTCTTCTTCTCCGTAAACGATCGCATTTTTGAGGGCCTAAACATTTACGAAAACTCACCAAACTTTGCAGTCTCTTCGGGCCCGGCGAAAAATTTGATATTATGTAGTTGCCATAACAATGCGACTCTATAGCGCCCCCTAGCGTAGAAAAATAAAAACCAATCCCGGCCCGTTTGACCTAGAGCTACGAAAATTGCCAGGCACGTGTAGCACCCCGAGACGCACAAAAAAGTCAGTGGAAGCCATTTCCTAAAATGTACAGGAAGTGAGCTATGAATTTTTGAATGTCCAATTTTGGCCCATTTTGGCACATTCACTGTGGTCATACTTTTTCCCCCTTTGCAAATATTTTTCGGCCAGTTGACTTCAAACTTGCCATGTATCATCTCAAGACCCAAGACAACAACTGGGCAAAATATCTTGACTTTTTGGAATACTATATGACGGGGGCGGGGCATCAAATATTGATTTTAAAATTTAATTTGTCCAGAAAGACAAAATGCTGAATAACTCCCATGAACAAGCTCCAAAAAATCTCAAACTTCTCACGCAACTTAATAGTCACGGCCTGAAAACATCTATATGATACAATTCTGTTATATATATAGGGCCACCTAGTGGTGACAATAAATGTCATACTTTACGTTTTTAGCTACTGTGCCAAGCTCTTTGAAGGGATCCAGTTGAAAATTGGTCAGACAAGCCTTAAGATGTTGATCATGCCCCACACCGAATATTGTAACTTTTCGCCAAAGGGCGTGGCCGCTACGGTGCCGCAAAGTCTGGTAATTTTTCGTGGCAATAAAAGCTGCTTTAACTTGACCCAGGTCATCCTATCTTCTCAAAATTTCACACATTTGATGAGAGTCCAGCCCCGAAGACATCTACGAACTTATATTTCATCTTACTGATAGCGCCACCTTCTGGCAATTTTTTTTCTTACGATTTTTCTTGTACATTTTTCTCCAACCACATTAACTGCACCTACCTCATATTTGCTCAGATGAGGGTTTCGGTCTTCATGATGTCACAACACGAAGTTTGTGAGTTTTCGCGAATCGCTGTGGGCGTGGCTAAGCGCTGTTCGCCAAGAAAACAACACCAATTTTTAGGGTCTAAACATGCACAGAAACTCATGAATCTTGGCACACACATCTGGCCTGGTAAAATGAGCAATATTTTATTTTTGATTGTGCTATTTTTACAAAAATGACTCAACAGCGCCCCCTAGAGGTTTTTAACGAAGCAGCCCCGGTTGTACATTTAAGCAAGAACGACGAATATTTTTAGGTGTATGAGGGAGCCCAAGACCTACAAAAAAAGTCTCTTGGACCCATATGCTAAAATGAACAGGAAGTGAGCTACGAATTTTTTAATGTCCCATTTTTGACGATTTTTGCACATTTACAGGGGGCATACTTTTGCCCACTTCTCCTACACGTTTCATCCGACTGAGTTAAGACTTGACCTGGACCATGTCAAGACCTGAGCCAACGACAGGGGGAAAAATCTTGACTTTTCGAAATACTATATGATGAGGGCGGGGCATCAAAATTTGAGTTTCACACTGAAAAAGGATATGCTTTATAACTCCCCGGTACATGCTCCAAAAAATCCCAAACTTGACATGTATGTTTATCGTCAAGGCCTGATGTTTTCTCGATGACAACATTCAGTTATATATGCAGCGCCACCTAGCCCTTGAGGCATAAAAAAAAAAAATACCCCACATACGGTATTTTGTACAAAAAATGTAAACTCATTCTAAGTGTGATAACTAAGTCATTTATGAATATTCTTTTTGTTTCCACCACTCAAAATGTTCACTGGCATCAGACTTATCCAAACATATATATATTTTTATTTATTTTTGATAGCCTCTATGGACATTAAAAGCAATATCGTGAATGAAGGATATGCTTAATAACTCCATGGTACATGCTCCAAAAAAATCCCACACTTGACATGTATGCTTATAATCAAGGCCTGAAGGTATCTCTATGACAACATTCAGTTGTAAATACAGCTCCACCTCGCCCTTGAGGCTTATATAAAAATTAAAAAAAATACCCCACATACGGTATTTTGCACAAAAAATGTACACTCATTCTAAGTGTGATGACTAAGTCATTTATGAATATTCTTTTAGTTTCCACCACTCAAATTGTTCACTGGCTTCACACCGATCCAAACGTATGTACGTTTCCATTTTGTTTTATTCATTTTTGATTGCCCCTTTGGACAATAAAAGTAACATTGTGCAATGAGTACAACGAGCGATGATGTATATATACACTTTTACAAAAAATACCAATCAGGGCAACTCATTGCCTAAAAATAAAAAAGGACGCTGATTTTTGCAGGTCTTAACAATCACCAAAACCCGTTGAGCTTGACACACACTGGCAAAAAAATATTCTACATGTAAACGTTTATTATGCCATTTTCAAAGAAATTTTGCTTCCAATATGCCAGTACCCCAACGTGCAAGTACCCCAACGTGCAAGGACTCCAACGTGGCCCGGGCTGCGAGGGCCCTTTATAGCTGCTCGCAGCTCTAGTTATTAGGGCCCGAGCAGCGACCGCTGCGAGGTCCCTATTGTTTTTGTAAAAATTATTATTATTATTATTATTATTATTATTATTATTATTATTATTATTCTTCTTCTTCTTCTTTATTCTCCGCAAACGATCGCGATTTTGGGTACCTAAACATTCACGAAAACTCACCAAACTTTGCACACTCCTCAGGCCCGGCGAAAAATTTGATATTATGAAGTCGTCATAACAACGCAACTCTATAGCGCCCCCTAGCATAGAAAAATAAAAACCGAGGCCGGCACGTTTGAGCTAGAGCAACGAAAATTGGCAGGCACGTGTAGCACCCCGAGACGCACAAAAAAGTCTATTGGGACCATGTAGCTAAAATGTACAGGAAGTGAGCTATGAATTTTTTTATGTCCAATTTTGGCCTATTTTGGCACATTCACTGTGGTCATGCTTTTTCCCCCTTTGCAAACATTTTTCATCCAATTGACTTCAAACTTGGCATTTATCATCTCAAGACCTGAGAGAACAACTGGGCAAAACATCTTGCCCTTTCGAAATACTATATGACGGGGGCGGGGCATCAAATATTGCCTTTAAAATTTCATTTGTCCAGAAAGAGCAAATGCTTAATAACTCCCATGTTCAAGCTCCAAAAAATCTCAAACTTCTCAGGCAACGTAATAGTCACAGCCTGAAAACATTTATATGATAAAATTCAGTTATACATATAGCGCCACCTAGTGGTAACAATAAATGTCATACTTTACGTTTTTAGCTACTGTGCCGAGCTCTTTGAAAGGATCCAGTTGAAAATTGGTCAGAAAAGCCTTAAGATGTTGATCATGCCCCACACCGAATAGTGTAACTTTTCGCCAAAGGGCGTGGCCGCTAAGGTAACGCAAAGTCTGAAGATTTTTCGTGACAACAAAAGCTGCATGAACTTGGCCCAGATGATCCAATCTTCTCAAAATTTCACACATTTGATGAGAGTCCAGCCCTAAAGACATCTACGAACTTATATTTCATCTTACTGATAGCGCCACCTAGTGGCATTTTTTTTTTTTAACGAATTTTCTTCTACGTTTTTCTCCAAACACGTTAACTGGACCTACCTCATATTTGCTCAGATGAGGGTTTCGGCCTTCATGGTGTCACAACACGAAGGTTGTGAGTTTTCGTGAATTGCTGTGGGCGTGGCTAAGCGCTGTTCGCCAAGAAAACAACGCCAGTTTTGAGGGTCTAAACATGCACAGAAACTCATGAAACTTGGCACACACATCTGGCCTGGTAAAATGAGCAATATTTTATTGTTGATTGTGCTATTTTTACAAAAATGACTCAATAGCGCCCCCTAGAAATTTTTAACGAAGCAGCCCCGGTTGTACGTTTAAGCAAGAACGACGAATATTTTTAGGTGTATGAGGGAGCCCAAGACCTACAAAAAAGTCTCTTGGGCCTACATGCTAAAATGAACAGGAAGTGAGCTACGAATTTTTGAATGTCCCATTTTTGACGATATTTGCACATTTACAGGGGGCATACTTTTGCCCACTTCTCCTACACGTTTCATCCGACTGACTTCAGACTTGACCTGGACCATGTCAAGACCTGAGCCAACGACAGGGGGGAAAATCTTGACTTTTCGAAATACTATATGATGAAGGCGGGGCATCAAACTTTGTGTTTCGAACTGAAAAAGGATATGCTTAATAACTTCCCAGTACATCCTCCAAAAAATCCCAAACTTGACATGTATGCTCATAGTCAAGGCCTGAAGGTATCTCTATGACAACATTCAGTTATATATGCAGCGCCACCTAGCCCTTGAGGCAAAACAAAAAAATACCCCACATACGGTATTTTGTACAAAAAATGTAAACTCATTCTAAGTGTGATAACTAAGTCATTTATGAATATTCTTTTACTTTCCACCACTCAAAATTTTCACTAGCATCAGACCTATCCAAACATACGTATTTTTTATTTAGTTTTATTTATTTTTGATAGCCTCTATTGACGTTAAAAGCAGTAACGTGAATGAAGGATATGCTGAATAACTCCCCGGTACATGCTCCAAAAAATCCCACACTTAACATGTATATTTATAGTCAAGGCCTGAAGGTATCTCTATGACAAAATTCAGTGATAAATACTGCGCCACCTAGTCCTTGAGGCATTAAAAAAAAAAAAAAAAAAAAAAAAAAACCACGGTATTTTGAACAAAATTTGTGAACTCGTAAGTGTTATAACTAAGTCATTTATGAATATTCTTTTACTTTCCACTACTCAAGATGTTCACTGGTATCAGACCGATCCAAACAACAGTAGTTTTTTTATTCAGTTTCATTTTTTTTGATCGCCTCTATGGACAATAAAAGCAACATTGTGCAATGAGTACAAGCGATGATGGGTATACATACTTTTGCAAAAAAAAAAACAGTCAGGTCAACTCATTCCCTAAAAATAAAAAATGAAGCTGATTTTTGCACATGTTGACAATCACCAAAACACATTGAGCTTGTCACACACATCACACCTGGCAAAAAAAAAATCACATGTAAAGGTTTGTCATGCCATGTTCAAAGAAATTTTGCTCATAATGTGCCAGTACCCCAACGTGCGAGTACCCCAACGTGCAAGTTCCCCAACGTGCAAGTACCCCAACGTGGCCCGGGCTGCGAGGGCCCTTTATAGCTGCTCGCAGCTCTAGTTATTATTATTATTATTTATTCTCCGCAAACAATCTCATTTTTGAGGACCTAAATATTTACGAAAACTCACCAAACTTTGCACACTCTTCAGGCCCGGCGAAAAATTTGATATTCTGCCGTTGTAATAACTATGCGACTCTATAGCGCCCCCTAGCGTAAAAAAAATAAAAACCAAGCCTGGCACGTTTGACCGAGAGCTACGAAAGTTGGCAGACACGTGTAGCACCCCGAGACGCACAAAAAAGTCTATTGGGACCATGTAGCTAAAATGTATAGGAAGTGAGCTATGAATTTTTTTATGTCCAATTTTGGCCTATTTTGGCACATTCACTGTGGTCATGCTTTTTCCCCCTTTGCAAACATTTTTCATCCAATTGACTTCAAACTTGGCATTTATCATCTCAAGACGTGAGAGAACAACTGGGCAAAAAATCTTGCCTTTTCGAAATACTATATGACGGGGGCGGGGCATCAAATATTGCCTTGAAAATTTCATTTGTCCACAAAGAGCAAATGCTTAATAACTCCCATGTTCAAGCTCCAAAAAATCTCAAACTTCTCAGGCAACGTAATAGTCACGGCCTGAAAACATCTATATAATAAAATTCGGTTATACATATAGCGCCACCTAGTGGCAACAATAAATGTCATACTTTACGTTTTTAGCTACTGTGCTGAGCTCATTGAAGGGATCCAGTTGAAAATTGGTCAGAAAAGCCTTAAGATGTTGATCATGCCCCACACCGAATATTGTAACTTTTGGCCATAGGGCGTGGCCGCTACGGTGACGCAAATTCTGAAGATTTTTTGTGACAATAAAAGCTGCATTAACTTGACCGAGATGATCCTATCTTCTCAAAATTTCACACATTTGATGAGAGTCCAGCCCTAAAGACATCTACGAACTTATATTTCATCTTACTGATAGCGCCACCTAGTGGCAATTTTTTTTCTTACGAATTTTCTTCTACGTTTTTCTCCAAACACGTGAACTGGACCGACCTCATATTTGCTCAGATGAGGGTTTCGGCCTTCACGGTGTCACAACACGAAGTTTGTGAGTTTTCGCGAATTGCTGTGGGCGTGGCTAAGCGCTGTTCGCCAAGAAAACAACGCCGGTTTTGAGGGTCTAAACATGCACAGAAACTCATGAAACTTGGCACACACATCTGGCCTGGTACAATAAGCAGTATTTTATTGTTGTTTGTGCTATTTTTGAAAAAAATACTCAATAGCGCCCCCTAGAAATTTTTAACGAAGCAGCCCCGGTTGTACGTTTAAGCAAGAACGACAAATATTTTTAGGTGTATGAGGGAGCCCAAGACCTACAAAAAAGTCTCTTGTACCCATATGCTAAAATGAACAGGAAGTGAGCTACGAATTTTTGAATGTCCCATTTTTGACGATTTTTGCACATTTACAGGGGGCATACTTTTGCCCACTTCTCCTACACGTTTCATCCAACTGAGTTAAGACTTGACCTGGACCATGTCAAGACCTGTGCCAACGACAGGGGGAAAAATCTTGACTTTTCGAACTACTATATGATGAGGGCCGGGCATCAAAATTTGTGTTTCGCACTGAAAAAGGATAAGCTTAATAACTCCCCGGTACATCCTCCAAAAAATCCCAAACTTGACATGTATGTTTATAGTCAAGGCCTGAAGCTATCTCTATGACAACATTCAGTTATATATGCAGCGCCACCTTGCCCTTGAGGCATGAAAAAAAAAATACCCCACTTACGGTATTTTGTACAAAAAATGTCAACTCAACTTCAAGGACGCATCTGTTGAGGAAGGACGCATCTGTACTTGCTCCTGCACTCGCTCGTGAATCTAACTACTTGTTGATTTTTGCATTGGGATTTGTAACTACATTGTTGCAGAATGCCTGGCGGAAAAAGAGCCGACGAGATTGAGGAGATAAAATCTTCTCTTAAAAAAACTCAGTGGAATGGTTGCCGAATTACTTGAAATGAAGAAGAGCATTGAGCCACTTCTTCAGGAAATACAGCAATTGAAGAAAGAGACACAGGAAAAAGATCGACGCATTGTTGCCTTGGAACAAAAAGTGGATGATTTGGAACAAAATCTTCGTATCAACGATGTGATAGTCACCGGTATCAAGACCAAGCCGCGCCGTGGCCCTTTGAGAGCTGCGGCGAGCACGAGCACGGAAGATTCTGACCAATATTCAGGGAACGAGACTGTGGAACAGCAAGTGACACTTCAACTCAGAGATTTGGGATTAACTGTTGATCCTGCGCACATTCAGATGTGCTTTTCGCTTCCAACTGGAGGGACACGACCACCGGCAGTTCTGATCAGGTTTGTTGACAGAAAGAAAAAGATTGCTCTTCTGAGAGACCGTCACAAGCTTCGTGGGAAACATGTCTACATCAACGAAAACCTCACCAAACGGAATGCTGACATCGCCAAAAAAGCTCGACAAATGAGAAAGAATGGACTTATCGAAAGCACGTGGACAAAAGACTGCCGAATTTTTATTCAAACTAAAGATAACTCTGGTCAACTAAAAACACGAATCGTGAAAGGAGCTGAGGAATTGGCAGCGCTTGAGAGACAACAGTAATTCACAATATCACAACAACAACAACAACATCACTAATTACCCAAAGCTGGAGTTGTATATGATTATTTGCTGACTTTGCCAAGGCTAACTCTTGTTTATACACCTGCATTGATAACATGTATTGCTGTTCCCGTTTGAATCTAAATATTGTCTGGCTCGAATTCCGTTTGGACATTTGTTGTAACAGTCAAGGCTACATGATAAGGCTGTATTGTGGCTCCAATGAATCTGCTGTCAATACGCAAAATGGGGGTTGGTGGTCTGGTTCCTGGAATGCAGCTGGCGTGGGCCGCTCTGCTGGGTGAGCGAGGCTGGGCAGCGCACAGGAGTCATCAGATCCACAACATGCTAGCAACCAGTGGTGCTACCTGACCAGAATCGAGTGCTTAAATTGCTTGAAAGCAATGGGCCGAATGCAAGCCGATCTACTCTTCTGGAAAGCACAACATGTGTGAAAGCTGATCCGAGGTCAGCGAAGACCCTACTGGTGAAAGAGAAGAATTGCGCTTGCCTTGGCTGCTCGCCTGGCGGGGTGGGCTTGCTGGTGGCGTCTGGGGACCGACTCACCAGTTCTAAATGACTGGGACTAGCCACAATCTACACACGGACATTCAAGAAGAACTGAGCGAGCAGTGTCTGGGATAGTATGGGATGGATAACGATAAAAATTAATGTCTATTCTAAATAATGTATATGATTGATGAGTTATAGTAATGGGTCGATGGGGACGGGTCTCGAATAAGCTTCGGCTTCTACCCGTCAGCCCTTCTTTCGGACGTCAATGTTGCAAATGATGTGATGTGATTGATGTAAACTGTAATGTGTCCGAAAGGAAAAAATGAATAAACTAAACTAAACTAAACTAAACTAAGTCATTTATGAATATTCTTTTAGTTTCCACCACTCAAAATGTTCACTGGCATCAGACTTATCCAAACATATATATATTTTTATTTATTTTTGATAGCCTCTATGGACATTAAAAGCAATATCGTGAATGAAGGATATGCTTAATAACTCTACGGTACATGCTCCAAAAAAAATCCCACACTTGACATGTATGCTTATAATCAAGGCCTGAAGGTATCTCTATGACAACATTCAGTTATAAATACAGCGCCACCTAGCCCTTGAGGCTTATATAAAAAAATAAATAAATACCCCACATACGGTATTTTGTACAAAAAATGTACACTCATTCTAAGTGTGATAACTAAGTCATTTATGAATATTCTTTTAGTTTCCACCACTCAAATTGTTCACTGGCTTCACACCGATCCAAACGTATGTACGTTTCCATTTTGTTTTATTCATTTTTGATTGCCCCTTTGGACAATAAAAGTAACATTGTGCAATGAGTACAACGAGCGATGATGTGTATATACACTTTTACAAAAAAATACCAATCAGGGCAACTCATTGCCTAAAAATAAAAAAGGACGCTGATTTTTGCAGGTCTTAACAATCACCAAAACCCGTTGAGCTTGATACACACACTGGCAAAAAAATATTCTACATGTAAACGTTTATTATGCCATTTTCAAAGAAATTTTCCTTCCAATATGCCAGTACCCCAATGTGCCAGTACCCCAACGTGCAAGTACCCCAACGTGCAAGGACCCCAACGTGGCCCGGGCTGCGAGGGCCCTTTATAGCTGCTCGCAGCTCTAGTTCTTCTTATTATCTTCTTCTCCACAAACAGACGCATTTTTGAGACACTAAACGTGAATGAAAACTCACCAAACTTTACACATGCGTCAGGCCTGGCGAAAAAGTTGATATTTTAAAGTCGCCATACATGATAACATAAAAATGGCTCCTTAGCGCCCCCTACATAGGTTAAACGGATCCCTGTCCCGCTACGATTGTCCTACGGCTCTGAAAATTGTGTGGCACCTGTAGCATATCCAGATGAACAAAAACCTCTTTGATATGTGTACCCTAAAATAGACAGGAAGTGAGGTATGATCATTTCAATGTCCAATTTTGGCCCATTTTTGCACATTTACAGGTGTCATACTTTTGCCCGCTTCTCCTGCACGGTTAACCCGATTGACTTCAAACTTGGGCTGTACCATCTCAACACCTGGGACAACATCATGGTAAAAAATCTAAAGTTTTTGACATAATATATGACGGGGGCGGGGCATCAAATTTAGAGTTTAAAAATTCTTACTTAACGAAGCATTGCCGGTTGTACGTTTAATCTAGAGCTATGAAAATTGGTACACATATGCAACAGACTATGACCTACAAAAAAGTCTGTTGGTACCATATGCTAAACCTAACATGAAGTCCGCCATTTTGATTTACTTTGGAACGTGTTGCCATTTTTTTGGCCATTTCATAGGGGTCTTATTTTAACAAACTCCTCCTACAGAGTTTATCCGATCATCTTCAAACTTGGTGTGATTCATCTTAAGATGTTGAAGATGAAAAGTTATTGAAAGCTTTTTATTTCGTCGCACGCTGTGTTCGTGGCATGCACTGTTTGCAAAGGAAAAAATTCCTGAATGAAGCATTCCCGGTTGTACGAAGCAGCTAGAGCTACGGAAATTTGGAAACATATGTAACAGTACCCCAACATGCAAGTACCCTGACATGCAAGTACCCCAACGTGGCCCGGGTTGCGAGGGTCCTCTATAGCTGCTCGCAGCTCTAGTTGTTTTTTTAATTGCATTACAGAAAATAAAGGACTTTATCACAATATTCAAATTTTATGAGACAGTCCTGTATATTCTAATGTATTGACACACCTGTATACATAGTGCAAAAAGCATTAACATTATACCACCATTTTTTAAATCACAAAAACAGTTAAGAAAATATCTTGTTTCTTTTATATAATAAACACAACGGGATCACTGCCGCATCTTCCACTACAACTCTGATGCAGGATTTGTTTTTACAAAAGAGGAAGAAAAGGAATTTTAACTTTTACGATGGTAATTTGGAATCATATAGGTCTGTCCAGTCAGTACACGTTACTCACTACTTCTGGTGGCAACTTACGAGTGTCAACAGTCTCCTGGATTGGAATGAAGCCCACAGGAAGGGTGTCCTTTATATCGATCAGCTTCATGTCAACAAGAACATTTCCTAGATGGCTCTGGAAGTACAGGAAAGAAAAAAAGAGAAGCGAGATAAACAGAGATTTAAAAAAAAAAAAAAAAGTACTAGAAAACATCTTAACACTCGGGTTAGAGGTTTTTTTTAATACACAGAACCAATGAGCCAAAATTTGGCTCACATTGGAAGTGTGCTATCTAAGTCATTTATGAATAAATATAAATATAAATATATATATATAGTGATCACATTTAAAAGAGCATAAAGTGAAAATATGTGGCGATATTTGTGACGTATGCAGGAAGACTTTGACGCATCAAAGAAGCAGCGTTTCCGGCGTCGTATGAAATACACAACATCGAACATTCTGTTAGAAATACAGCGCCACCTAGCCATTGAGGCATAAAAAAAATACCCCACAATCATTCTAAGTGTGAAAACCAAGTCATTTTTACTTTCCACCACTCAAAATGTTCATTGGCATCAGACCTATCAAAACATATGTACTTTTTATTTTGTTATTAGGGCCCGAGCAGCGACCGCTGCAAGGTCCCTATTGTTTTTGTAAAAATTATTATTATTAGGGCCCGAGCAGCGACCGCTGCGAGGTCCCTATTGTTTTTCGTTCGAATTATTATTATTATTATTATTATTATTACTATTCTCCGTAAACGATCGCGATTTTGGGTACCTAAACATTTACGAAAACTCACCAAACTTTGCACACTCCTCAGGCCCGGCGAAAAATTTGATATTATGAAGTCGTCATAACAACGTGACTCTATAGCGCCCCCTAGCATAGAAAAATAAAAACCAAGCCCGGCATGTTTGAGCTAGAGCAACGAAAATTGGCAGGCACGTGGAGCACCCCGAGACGCACATATACGACAATTTTTTTTCTTATGAATTTTCTTCTACGTTTTTCTCCAAACACGTTAACTGGACCTACCTCATATTTGCTCAGATGAGGGTTTCGGCCTTCATGATGTCACAACACGAAGTTTATGAGTTTTCGCGAATTGCTGTGGGCGTGGCTAAGCGCTGTTCGCCAAGAAAACGACGCCAGTTTTGAGGGTCTAAACATGCACAGAAACTCATGAAACTTGGCACACACATCTGGCCTGGTAAAATGAGCAATATTTTATTGTTGATTGTGCTATTTTTACAAAAATGACTCAATAGCGCCCCCTAGAAATTTTTAACGAAGCAGCCCTTGTTGTACGTTTAAGCAAGAACGGCAAATATTTTTAGGTGTATGAGGGAGCCCAAGACCTACAAAAAAGTCTCTTGGACCCATATGCTAAAATGAACAGGAAGTGAGCTACGCATTTTTGAATGTCCCATTTTTAACGATTTTTGCACATTTACAGGGGGCAGACTTTTGCCCACTTCTCCTACACGTTTCATCCGACTGAGTTAAGACTTGACCTGGACCATGTCAAGACCTGAGCCAACGACAGGGGGAAAAATCTTGACTTTTCGAAATACTATATGATGAGGGCGGGGCATCAAAATTTGTGTTTCGCACTGAAAAAGGATATGCTAAATAACTCCCCGGTACATGCTCCAAAAAATCCCAAACTTGACATGTATGTTTATAGTCAAGGCCTGAAGCTATCTCTATGACAACATTCAGTTATATATGCAGCGCCACCTAGCCCTTGAGGCATGAAAAAAAAAATACCCCACTTACTGTATTTTTACAAAAATTGTAAACTCATTCTCAGTGTGATAACTAAGTCATTTATGAATATTCTTTTACTTTCCACCACTCAAAATGTTCACTGGCATCAGACCTATCCAAACGTACGTATTTTTTATTTAGTTTTATTTATTTTTGATAGCCTCTATGGACGTTAAAAGCAGTATCGTGAATGAAGGATATGCTTAATAACTCCCTGGTGCATGCTTCAAAAAATCCCAAACTTGACATGTATATTTATAGTCAAGGCGTGAAGGTATCTCTATGGCAAAATTCAGTTATAAATACAGCGCCACCTAGTCCTTGAGGCATAAAATAAAAAAAAAACACTTACGGTATTTTGAACAAAATTTGTGAACTCATTATAAGTGTAATAACTAAGTCATTTATGAATATTCTTTTACTTTTTCCACTACTCAAGATGTTCACTGGTATCAGACCGATCCAAACATATGTACTTTTTTATTTTGTTTTATTTATTTTTGATAGCCTCTATGGACAATAAAAGCAACATCGTGCAATGAGTACGAGCGATGACGGGTATATATACTTTTGCAAAAAATACCAATCAGGTCACCTCATTCCGTAAAAATAAAAAAGGACGCTGATTTTTGCAGATCTTAACAATCACCAAAACTCATTGAGCTTGACACACACATCACACCTGGCAAAAAAAATCCACATGTAAAGGTTTATCATGCCATGTTAAAAGAAATTTTGCTCCTAATGTGCCAGTACACCAATGTGCGAGTACCCCAACGTGCAAGTACCCCAACGTGCAAATACCCCAATGTGGCCCGGGCTGCGAGGGCCCTTTATAGCTGCTCGCAGCTCTAGTTAGGGCCCGAGCAGCGACCGCTGCGAGGTCCCTATTGTTTTTGTAAAAATTATTATTATTATTATTATTATTAGGGCCCGAGCAGCGACCGCTGCGAGGTCCCTATTGTTTTTGTAAAAATTATTATTATTATTATTATTATTATTATTATTCTTTATTCTGTATGTTTTTTATGTATTGTATGTTTATCGTCAAGGCCTGAAGTTATCTCTATGACAACATTCAGTTATATATGCAGCGCCACCTAGCCCTTGAGGCATGAAAAAAAAATACCCCACATACGGTATTTTGTACAAAAAATGTAAACTCATTCTAAGTGTGATAACTAAGTCATTTATGAATATTCTTTTACTTTCCACCACTCAAAATGTTCACTGGCATCAGACTTATCCAAACATATATATATTTTTATTTATTTTTGATAGCCTCTATGGACATTAAAAGCAATATCGTGAATGAAGGATATGCTTAATAACTCCACGGTACATGCTCCAAAAAAAATCCCACACTTGACATGTATGCTTATAATCAAGGCCTGAAGGTATCTCTATGACAACATTCAGTTATAAATACAGCGCCACCTAGCCCTTGAGGCTTATATGAAAAAAAAAATAAAACACCCCACATACGGTATTTTGTACAAAAAATGTACACTCATTCTAAGTGTGATAACTAAGTCATTTATGAATATTCTTTTAGTTTCCACCACTCAAATTGTTCACTGGCTTCACACCGATCCAAACGTATGTACGTTTCCATTTTGTTTTATTCATTTTTGATTGCCCCTTTGGACAATAAAAGTAACATTGTGCAATGAGTACAACGAGCGATGATGTGTATATACACTTTTACAAAAAAATACCAATCAGGGCAACTCATTGCCTAAAAATAAAAAAGGACGCTGATTTTTGCAGGTCTTAACAATCACCAAAACCCGTTGAGCTTGATACACACACTGGCAAAAAAATATTCTACATGTAAACGTTTATTATGCCATTTTCAAAGAAATTTTGCTTCCAATATGCCAGTACCCCAATGTGCCAGTACCCCAACGTGCAAGTACCCCAACGTGCAAGGACCCCAACGTGGCCCGGGCTGCGAGGGCCCTTTATAGCTGCTCGCAGCTCTAGTTAGGGCCCGAGCAGCGACTGCTGCGAGGTCCTTATTGTTTTTCGTTCGAATTATTATTATTATTATTAGGGCCCGAGCAGCGACCGCTGCGAGGTCCCTATTGTTTTTGTAAAAATTATTATTATTATTATTATTATTATTATTATTATTATTATTCTTTATTCTCCGCAAACGATCGCGATTTTGGGTACCTAAACATTCACGAAAACTCACCGAACTTTGCACACTCCTCAGGCCCGGCGAAAAATTTGATATTATTAAGTCGTCATAACAATTCGACTCGATAGCGCCCCCTAGCGTAGAAAAATAAAAACCAAGCCCGGCACGTTTGAGCTAGAGCAACAAAAATTGGCAGCCACGTGTAGCACCCCGAGACGCACAAAAAAGTCTATTGGGACCATGTAGCTAAAATGTACAGGAAGTGAGCTATGAATTTTTTAATGTCCAATTTTGGCCTATTTTGGCACATTCACTGTGGTCATGCTTTTTCCCCCTTTGCAAACATTTTTCATCCAATAGGTCGCTTGCACATCGTAATGCATCATGGGAGTTTTTCCTTCGGGCGCCATATTGGGTGTCCGCCGGTTCACAAGGTACACTCGCGAGTTACACGGTAGAGCTTATCAACCTGATGTAATTTTCGCAGTATTTTCACGATTTACCGGAAGATCAAAAACAACGATACAGGCAGAAGGTGTCTCTGTGTGGCGGGATTGATCCTAATTACGTCCTGACCAAGGGTGATTTTTTTTTTGACGGAGAAAGCTTGCTGGCCAAATGTGACATCTCTGGACATCTTTCCCTACCTCGTGTTGACAACATGCTCCATAACACGCCAACAAATCCTTGGAGGCTTACAATTATTTTGTAAGCGGGTGGATACAGAGTGTAAACTTTAACATCGCATCAGAAGAAACGGTTGCTGTTGCACGTAAGTAAACCACATGGTGTTGGTAATTCTGCACACAAAAATGTTGATTTGTTCTCAGGCTTCCTGTTATCATTGTGTTTACATGCACAGCTGGGTTTACCTGATGTGGTTTTTCTAATCATTTTATAACAGGCAAATATGGCAGAGCGTATAAGAATAAAAAGTAACTATGCACAGCCTCCCCGTGGCTTAATTAAATTTAATGCTACCCTTTCACTAGTTACATGTTACTTAATCAACTTACTCTAAATGGTTAAGGTTAACCACTCTCAGAGGACGTATTTTTAGTTTCAGTTTCCAGTACAATAAAACGTGTTCATGGTAACTACTGAGCATACTGACAGCTTTTCTTATGATCTCACGGTTAAGGAGGCTGTCACAACACCCAATTTCTGTCTGGTGCCGGATGGCAACAATTCCCATCACTTGTCACAACAACACCAATATTATTACCAGGTATGTATGGCTTTACTTTTTGTAGTTTCTTCTTTAATTCTATGTTTCATATTTTCATTACAATGTTTGTAATATTTTCAGATTCAGGCACAGATGAGTTTAACTGGACGGACTTCTGCGACTTTGTGGTGTGGACAAAGTGTGATTGAGCGAGTCCACCCAGATCGCTCGTTTTGGCCAGCTGGAAAAGCCAGATTTTTTTTCCCCCAAAGTCCCCTCCTTACCTGAACTGCTCGGGAGAGCATTTACTAGATCAGCAGTGGACTTCCAGTGTTCCTGCTCAGCCGCTGTCACCTACCACTTGCTCATGTACTTCAAAGATGCGGAATAAAGTAGTTTTTTGTGCTGCAGCAGATTGTAAAATCAAATATCACTTGAAGTGTGCCAATCTAGACTGCCAAAAGGACAGTGGTTTTGTGACAAGTGTGAAACAAGGATTATTGGGAAAACTGTAACACAGTACTGGTACTTGTCTTACATTAAACAAATTTAAAAGAGAGCAACTTTTTCCTCTGTACATAGCATAATGAAAGTCATTGCGTACCCCATCAACATTACATCATACCGTCATCTCAGGATGGTAGGCACCTGTGCTAAAATAAACTACATTAATTAACAGTTCAATTTTTAACCCTGAAATTACTACATCTAATCATTATTCACTTCATTTTGTGTGCTTTTAGAAATAATAGAGATTTATGCCATTACTTTAAGAGGGACCATATTGCACATTGAGTCAAATCCTGTCATTTGTATTATGTATAGCTTTGTAAACAAACCCAACAATAGAATTTGTATAAACGCTGCCTTTATTAGCGCCAAACAGTCGCATGTTGTCCTCCTCCAATGCTTTGATGCTCGCCTTCGTTTCCATCATGTCATTGGCAATCAAGTCGGTGTGGCATGAGATCCCTAAAGAAAAAAATAAATAAAAAAAATCACAAAAAAATACGGTACCAGTAATAGGTTTAATATAGTAAAGTAGTATAGTTTTTTTTGTCAGTGTAAAAGAAATGTACACATTTTGTTGCATTTTTTAATGTATGAACATTGCTACAGGCAAATACTTATTTCTATAAACACTTCCAAATGTCTCTAAAATATAAGGTGCGTGTACACACACAAACATAAACACATACATTCACTCATGCATACAATATATCATGTAATGAATTCTGAGTGGCATACCAGAGTCAATTATGTCAGCAGTACTTGAGGGTACAGGTTACTGGAGCCATCTGGCTGCATAACTGCAACAATCTCTGCCACTTCGAGTCGTCTTTTCTTTGCTTGTCTCTCCTGTGCACGTTCATATCTTGGCACCGACTGGGCTGAGACATAGATGTTGTAACTTGGGACCCAACTTTAATGTTGGAGCCCAGTCGGGATGATTGGACAGAAAAACGGGCGCAGGGCGACCTGTTAAAATAAACAAATATATGAACAAATAAAATATGGAAAGCCTGGTTATTTTACCGCAGTAGGGTGGCCGTGAATAAGTTCTTTAGCATGATGTGTAGGCTACCGGGGGTCTGTTTTCTTGCATCAGCCCCTTCTGTCTCTTTTTTTTCCAAGTTTACATTTTGCCACCAAAAAACATGTTATCGGCATTAAAAGCCCAAGACTAATCAATCCAATTTCAGCAGTAAACACTTTGCACTGGCACTACTTGGGTGAAAATGTTCGATGTTAGCTTTCGGCTAACGTCCGCTAGCCAGCTTGTACTACCGAACTTGCTTGCTCATGAATCCAAAACATAAGCAACTTGCCCATATATGGGCGGTCGAAACGTTATTAATCCTCATGCATTAAATAAAGGTAAACAAGCTTACCGCTCACAAAGTGATCGCTGCACACACGAGCCCAAAGTAACGACTTCCCTCCGGAGTCCGCACTCCTCTGTCTCCAGGCCCTGGTTCCTAATTATTTTCGGAATTCGGAAAAAAGACCGACCATTTTCCCCCTTGGCTTTGTTCGAACAGCCAACGATGCAGCAACAATGTACCATTTTAAACGCAGAAAACAAACGTGATAGATACGTGTTAGACCGAATCACTACGTAAATGGAGGCCACCCAGCATGGCGACTACGAGAAATCCGAGGCGGAAGTGACGACATGTGCAAGCGACCTATTGACTTCAAACTTGGCATTTATCATCTCAAGACCTGAGAGAACAACTGGGCAAAACATCTTGCCTTTTTGAAATACTATATGACGAGGGCGGGGCATCAAATATTGCCTTTAAAATTTCATTTGTCCAGAAAGAGCAAATGCTTAATAACTCCCATGTTCAAGCTCCAAAAAATCTCAAACTTCTCAGGCAACGTAATAGTCACGGCCTGAAAACATCTATATGATAAAATTCAGTTATACATATAGCGCCACCTAGTGGTTACAATAAATGTCATACTTTACGTTTTTAGCTACTGTGCTGAGCTTGTTGAAGGGATCCATTTGAAAATTGGTCAGAAAAGCCTTAAGATGTTGATCATGCCCCACACCGAATATTGTAACTTTTCGCCAAAGGGCGTGGCCGCTACGGTGACGCAAAATCTGAAGATTTTTCGTGAAAATAAAAGCTGCATTAACTTGACCGAGATGATCCTATCTTCTCAAAATTTCACACATTTGATGAGAGTCCAGCCCTAAAGACATCTACTGACTTATATTTCATCTAACTGATAGCGCCACCTAGTGGCAATTTTTTTTCTTACGAATTTTCTTCTACGTTTTTCTCCAAACACGTCAACTGGACCTACCGCATATTTGCTCAGATGAGGGTTTTGGCCTTCATGATGTCACAACACGAAGTTTGTGAGTTTTCGCGAATTGCTGTGGGCGTGGCTAAGCACTGTTCGCCAAGAAAACAACGCCAGTTTTGAGGGTCTAAACATGCACAGAAACTCATGAAACTTGGCACACACATCTGGCCTGGTAAAATGAACAATATTCTATTGTTGATTGTGCTATTTTTACAAAAATGACTCAATAGCGCCCCCTAGGAATTTTTAATGTAGCAGCCCCGGTTGTACGTTTAAGCAAGATCTACGAAAATTTTTAGGTGTATGAGGGAGCCCAAGACCTACAAAAAAGTCTATTGGACCCATATGCTAAAATGAACAGGAAGTGAGCTACGAATTTTTGAATGTCCAATTTTTGACGATTTTTGCACATTCACAAGGGGCAGACTTTTGCCCACTTCTCCTACACGTTTCATCTGACTGAGTTAAGACTTGACCTGGACCATGTCAAGACCTCAGCCAACGACAGGGGGAAAAATCTTGACTTTTCGAAATACTATATGATGAAGGCGGGGCATCAAATTTTGTGTTTCGCACTGAAAAAGGATATGCTTAATAACTCCCCAGTACATGCTCCAAAAAATCCCAAACTTGACATGTATGTTTATCGTCAAGGCCTGAAGCTATCTCTATGACAACATTCAGTTATATATGCAGCGTCACCTAGCCCTTGAGGCATTAAAAAAAAAATACCCCACATACGGTATTTTGTACAAAAAATGTAAACTCATTCTAATTGTGATAACTAAGTCATTTCTGAATATTCTTTTAGTTTCCACCACTCAAAATGTTCACTGGCATCAGACTTATCCAAACATATATATATTTTTATTTATTTTTGATAGCCTCTGTGGACATTAAAAGCAATATCGCGAATGAAGGATATGCATAATAACTCCACGGTACATGCTCCAAAAAAAATCCCACACTTGACATGTATGCTTATAATCAAGGCCTGAAGGTATCTCTATGACAACATTCAGTTATAAATACAGCGTCACCTAGCCCTTGAGGCATAAAAAAAAAAATACCCCACATACGGTATTTTGTACAAAAAATGTAAACTCATTCTAAGTGTGATAACTAAGTCATTTATGAATATTCTTTTAGTTTCCACCACTCAAATTGTTCACTGGCTTCACACAGATCCAAACGTATGTACCTTTCCATTTTGTTTTATTCATTTTTGATTGCCCCTTTGGACAATAAAAGTAACATTGTGCAATGAGTACAACGAGCGATGATGTGTATATACACTTTTACAAAAAAATACCAATCAGGGCAACTCATTGCCTAAAAATAAAAAAGGACGCTGATTTTTGCAGGTCTTAACAATCACCAAAACCCGTTGAGCTTGACACACACACTGGCAAAAAAATATTCTACATGTAAACGTTTATTATGCCATTTTCAAAGAAATTTTGCTTCCAATATGCCAGTACCCCAATGTGCCAGTACCCCAACATGCAAGTACCACAACGTGCAAGGACCCCAACGTGGCCCGGGCTGCGAGGGCCCTTTATAGCTGCTCGCAGCTCTAGTTATTATTATTCTTCTTATTATTATTATTATTATTATTATTATTATTCTCCGTAAACGATCGCATTTTTGAGTACCTAAACATTCACGAAAACTCACCAAACTTTGCACACTCCTCAGGCCCGGCGAAAAATTTGATATTATGAAGTCGTCATAACAACGCGACTCTATAGCGCCCCCTAGCGTAGAAAAATAAAAACCAAGCCTGGCACGTTTGAGCTAGAGCAAAGAAAATTGGCAGGCACGTGTAGCACCCCGAGACGCACAAAAAAGTCTATTGGGACCATGTAGCTAAAATGTACAGGAAATGAGCTATGAATTTTTTTATGTCCAATTTTGGCCTATTTTGGCACATTCACTGTGGTCATGCTTTTTCCCCCTCTGCAAACATTTTTCATCCAATTCACATCAAACTTGGCATTTATCATCTCAAGACCTGAGAGAACAACTGGGCAAAAAGTCTTGCCTTTTCGAAATACTATATGATGGGGGCGGGGCATCAAATATTGCCTTTAAAATTTCATTTGTCCAGAAAGAGCAAATGCTTAATAACTCCCATGTTCAAGCTCCAAAAAATCTCAAACTTCTCAGGCAACGTAATAGTCACGGCCTGAAAACATCTATATGATAAAATTCAGTTATACATATAGCGCCACCTAGTGGTTACAATAAATGTCATACTTTACGTTTTTAGCTACAGTGCTGAGCTCGTTGAAGGGATCCAGTTGAAAGTTGGTCAGAAAAGCCTTAAGATGTTGATCATGCCCAACACCGAATATTGTAACTTTTCGCCAAAGGGCGTGGCCGCTACGGTGCCGCAAAGTCTGAAGATTTTTCGTGACAATAAAAGCTGCATGAACTTGACCGAGATTATCCTATCTTCTCAAAATTTCACACATTTGATGAGAGTCCAGCCCTAAAGACATCTACGAACTTATATTTCATCTTACTGATAGCGCCACCTAGTGGCAATTTTTTTTCTTACGAATTTTCTTGTACATTTTTTCTCCAAACACGTTAACTGGACCAACCTCATATTTGCTCAGATGAGGGTTTCGGCCTTCATGATGTCACAACACGAAGTTTGTGAGTTTTCGCGAATCGCTGTGGGCGTGGCTAAGCACTGTTCGCCAAGAAAACAACGCCAGTTTTGAGGGTCTAAACATGCGCAGAAACTCATGAAACTTGGCACACACATCTGGCCTGGTAAAATGAACAATATTTTATTGTTGATTGTGCTATTTTTACAAAAATGACTCAATAGCGCCCCCTAGAAATTTTTAACGAAGCAGCCCCGATTGTCCGTTTAAGCAAGATCTACGAAAATTTTTACGTGTATGAGGGAGCCAAAGACCTACAAAAAAGTCTCTTGGACCCATATGCTAAAATGAACAGGAAGTGAGCTACGAATTTTTGAATGTCCCATTTTTTACGATTTTTGCACATTTTCAGAGGGCATACTTTTGCCCACTTCTCCTACACGTTTTATCCGACTGACTTATGACTTGACCTGGACCATGCCAAGACCTGAGCCAACAACAGACGGAAAAATCTTGACTTTTGGAAATACTATATGATGAGGGCGGGGCATCAAAATTTGTGTTTCGCACTGAAAAAGGATATGCTTAATAACTCCCCGATACATGCTCCAAAAAATCCCAAACTTGACATGTATGTTTATCGTCAAGGCCTGAAGGTATCTCTATGACAACATTCAGTTATTTTTTTTTTATTTTTTTTTTTATGTGTGTATGTCTTTTTTTTGAAGAGCTCAGAATTGTTCATTCGGTAGTCTTACCGATTCAACGTCTTGTCATCATTGCTCTTTTTTTTTTTTTTTTTTTTTTTTTTTTATGTGTGTATGTGTGCGTGCGTTTGCGTGCGTTTGCGTGCGTGCGTTTGCGTGCGTGCGTGCGTTTGCGTGTGTGCGTTTGCGTGCGTTTGCGTGCGTGCGTGTGCGTGCATGCAAATACGTATAAATTTATACTCATTCATTCACCTAAAACCTTATAAATATCCCATTACCCTTCGCCTTAACCAGGTACTTCAGAATCTTGCCAGAGTCGTGAGATTTAAATGGTCAGGAGACCAGAGAAAAGGTCAGAAAAAAAAAGAAATAAAGAGAAAAGAAAGGTAAATCAAAGTGACATCCAGCACCGACCAAACACTTCCTGCCTTCCCCATGATTACAAAATCAAAGTCTTACGCCAACCCCGGAAGCCTCTAAATTCCAGCAAATTTAGCGAGATCTCAAGAGCCCAGAGGAAAAACTAAAGAGAGGAAGGAGGGAAGGATCGATAAGGCAGAGTGAGATCAATAGAAGCCAGTACATCCAATCCATCAAAGTGAAGTCCAGCGCCAACAAGACCCCTCCTGCGTGGTTACAAAACCGGAGTCTTATGCCAACCCCAGAAACCTCATACTTCTAATAAATTAAGATCTCAAGTGACCAGAGGAAAAACTAAAGAGAGGAAGGAGGGAAGGATAGATAAAGCAAAGTGAGAACCACAGACACCAGCACCAACTGATTCAAGGGGCTGTGGGAGGGAGAGGGTACTTCTGTTGAGTTTCAGTAGATGCTGGTGCGACGGATCTGGCATGCATAAGGACCACCACCAAAGAAAGAAGCCGTCAACCGCGGTCCAGCAAAGCGAGCACCCCCCCCCCCCCCCCCCCCCCCGGAATTCCCAGGCCGCGGCAGCACCAAGGCCACCCCCAAGCCACCCGAGCGGACACCGGTCGGCGAGCCGACCCAGACACCCGGAACACCCCCGCCCCAGCCCCGGCCCACACCCCCGAGCCCAAGGCCGCAGAACGAGGCCCAGCGGGCCCCCACAGCGCCCCACCGGTCCCCAGCCCCCATCCCCCCACGACCCCCCCGCACCCCACCCAAACCCGCCATCCACCACGACCCAGGCCCCACCACCCCCGACCCCCAAACCCCCGAACACACCCCGACCCCCAGCACCCAACCCCCCACCCACCCATACCTCCACCCCCCCCCAAACAAGCCGCCCCCCCCCGACGGCCGCCACCCCCTCCCGCGAACCCGGCCCCCCGCGAGAACCCCCCACCCCCCCCCGGAAACCGGCACCGGGCAGCAGCGCAGAGAGGGAAGATGTGCCCACCCCACCTCCAGCCGCGCGAGATTTGCACAGCGGCGGGAGGGGGGAAGCAGAGGAGGAAGCACCAGGGGAGAAGGCGGAACACCAGAACACCGAGCCCGGTGGGGAGAGGCCCCGGTCGTCACGCCAGAGTACTAGTGACACCTAACCCTGTTACTGAGTCCGCCAGCTCGCCGACTGGCGAGCTCTACCCTTACACCGTGAATGTGGCCCCACCCAGTGTATATACAAGTGTGTGCGTGTGGTGCATTAAAATTGGGAGCAGGTGAGTCGGAGCAGAGGGAAAAAATTTCCCCTACTCCGACACACCCGTATCCCCCCCAAAAAAATGAATATGTATATGTGTGGTGCATTAAAAAAGGGAATGGAGGGACAAAGTGGTGGGGCAGGGACACAAGTGGGGGGGACCACAGCGCTGCCAGGCACTGCAGTCCATCCCCTCTGATGGCTCCCCGCCCCAACTCACCCCTCCCCTTGGACGTGAGGTGCATTAAAATTGGAGGGGAGTTGAAGGGTGAAGACGGTGTTTCCACCCTTCCCCACCCCACCAAGAAATGTGTTGTGTGCCCTATGTGTATATTTACAAAGTGTATAGTGCAAGCTAGTGAAGTGAGTAAGAGGAGCGACCAGCGGGGCCTCACCCAACCCGGCGGGTGTAGGTGGCACGCCCGCCCCCCAGCACCCCCACCCCCTGCCGCCCCCCACCTCATCCACCCGGCACCACAATGGGCGGACAGCCAGCGCAGCAGGGCTACCGGACAGCCCACCGGCCACCGGAGCCCGCCCGGGGCGCCAGGAGTTATACCGGAGTGGGGCAGGCCCCAAACCCTCGCCCGGCCCCCGGAGCCCGACGCCCGGGCCGGGGAGGGAGCCCCAGGCCCAGGGAGAGGGAGGGGGAGGGGCCGCAGGGCAGACAGGGAAGGGGGGGGGGGGGGGGCGGGGGAAGCGGGGAGAAGACGACAAGAAGGCGAAAGGGCGGCTGCAGGGCAGGAGGCGGGGGGGGAGAGGAGGAGGGAGGGCGACAAGGGAAAAGGGACCGGGAGGCAGAGGAGGATGGGCGGGAGGAGGCGAGGAGGGAGAGGCGACGGGGGGGAGGAAGGGGGAGGGGAGAGGGAACCACGGGGCACACCGGAGGCCCACCCACCCCGAACCGCGCCGCCGGGCACGGAGCAGCGGACCGCGCCGGGACGGCACCGCCCCGGGCACCAGGGGAAGCACCCCAACACCGCACCCCACAGGGGGCCCAGGGAGCGGCCAAGACGCAACCGCCACCGAGCAGACAACGGGGGGGGGGGGGGCAGAACCACCCCCGCCCGACCACAGGGGACGGCGTCAAGAAAATTGACTAATTAGCATGCAGTAACACCAAGTGTTGATGCTTAGTGCCCACTAGAAATAGATCTTAAGGAGTTATTGAGTATAGTGTCGTATAGTGTGGTATGCTCGAGCCCACTAGCAGCAACTAGGTTCCTGACTATATAAAAATAAAAACAATCAGATACAAAATACCAAATACAGGAGCAGCGAAAACAGAAGTTGTAACGATGTGGTGGCTCTCGTTAACAGGCAGAATCTTGGCAGGATTAAGTTGCCAAATTGAGATTAAAATATTCTATGTACATAGACCATATTTGTTTAAATCTTGATACTTGATTTTTATTTAAGGCAGAGATTTTTTCCATTGAGATATAATTTATTAGTAAGTTTAACCAGTGGTCGATATTTAGAGATTGTTTATTTTTCCAATTGACAAGGATTATTTTTTTAGCAATAGTAAGGGCTATAAATATAGATTGAGATTGTTTACATGGTAGCTCAGTTATTGTTAAGTCACCTAGTAAACACAGTCTTGGAGATAAAGGAAGCCTACAGTTTAATATATCATCGAGCTTTCCCAAGATTTTAGTCCAGAAATGCAGCACTGGAGTACATGACCATAAAGCATGAAGATAAGTATCGGCAGTGTTTTGTGAGCACTGGAGACAAATGTCGGAGTCAGAGAGTCCCATTTTTTTCATCATATATTGTGTAATATATGTTCTATGAAGTATCTTATATTGGATAAGTTGCAAATTTGTCTGTTTGGTCATTTTAAATACATTTTCACAGATTTGGGTCCAAAAGTCTGGTTCCGGAACTATAGACAAGTCTTTTTCCCATTTTAAAGTCGGTAAATACGTTTTATTTGTGTATAAAAATAACTTATATATTTTTGATATTTTCTTTATTGTTGTTGGAGAAAGCTTTATAATATCTTTAGCTAAGACAGGCAGTTGGAGCGTATCCTGAAGTGTTGGGATTTGTTTCTTAACCATATTTTTAACTTGCAGATAATGTAAGAAATTTCCCTTTTTTATTTCATATTTCTGGACCAAGTTTGTATACGATATAAACTTATTATCTGAGAAAAGATGATGAAGGTGTGTAATTCCTTTCTGCTCCCATAGGCTTAAATGGAACGACTGATTATTAAGTTGAAAGTCGGGGTTATGCCAAATGGGAGAGAGCCCACAGGGCGCCAATTGGGAGTTTGTAATTTCTAATGCCTTCCACCAGGCAGTCAGGGTGGCGGCTATCATTGGGTTTTTAAAACAATTATGTCATCTTATTGATTTTGTAATAAAGAGTAAATCTGACAGTCTAAGATTATTACAATCCTTCTGCTCCAATTCCAACCAACAGTTAGTATCTCTGTTGGGTTGTGTCCATAGCACAAGATATTGTAGTTGATTAGCTAGATAATAGTACATAAAGTTTGGTGCCTCTAAACCTCCTTTAGATTTACTTTCCTGAAGAGTAGATAGACTAATTTTGGCTTTTTTTTTATTCCAATAGAATTTTATGATAGCAGAGTCCAGCGATTGGAACCAGTTAGACGTAGGTTTAAATGGAATCATTGAAAATAAATAATTAATCTTTGGTAAAACTTTCATTTTTATAGTAGCTATCCGTCCTATTAAAGAGATCGGAAGATTATTCCAGCGCTCCAGGTCACTACGGATACTATCCAATAATGGTGAAAAATTTAAAGAAGTTAATTCAGTTAACTTAGGTGAAATTTTAACACCTAAGTATTTTAAATTACCTGTAGGAAAGGAGTAGTGTGGATCCTGACTTGTAGGATTCCATGAATTTTCTGTAATAGGTAATAATGTTGATTTTGTCCAGTTAATAGAGTAATCTGATGTGAGAGAATTTAGTTATTAATTTAAATGCTTCCCCTAGCGAGATAGCAGGTTCTTCTAAATAGAGTAATATATCATCGGCATATAGATTAATTTTATGTTCTATTGTCCCGGAGTGGATTCCTTGGATCCGTCTATCCTGACGTATAGCTAATGCAAGCGGCTCAATAAATATAGCAAATAATAAAGGAGAAATTGGGCACCCTTGTCTTGTTCCCCTTTGTAAAGTAAAACTCTGTGATGTAATCCCATTAGTAGTAACTGTAGCTTTAGGAGAATCATATAATATTGAGACCCATTGAATGAATGACTCCCCGAAGCCGAATTTATTTAAGACAGCAAAGAGGAAGGACCAGTTAACTTTATCGAATGCTTTTTCTGCATCCAGCGAAATAACAACTGCCTTTTTATCATACCGCTGTGACATACTAATCAAGTTAAAGAGTCTCCTAATATTATTAGTAGAATGACGACCTTTAATAAAACCTGTTTGATCACTATGAATAATTGTCGAGATTACCGTCTCTAATCGAGATGCCAAGGCCTTAGCGATAATTTTAATATCGGTATTAATTAGTGATATCGGTCGGTAACTTGACGGGAGGGTAGGGTCTTTTTCTGGCTTTAATAAAAGTTTAATTGCTGCTATATTCATATCTTGACGTATATCACCTTTACTTTTAATTTCAGTTACTACTCTTAGAAATAATGGAGCAAACATTAACCAGAAATGTTTAAAAAATATAGCCGGAAAGCCGTCTGGACCAGGTGCTCTGCCATTAGGCATACTGTCTAAAGCACGATACAACTCATCTATAGTAAGCGGGGTATCGAGAATATCTTTATGTTCAATAGATAACTGAGGTATATTTAAGCTGTTTAGGAATTCCTCAATATATTCAGGGTTAGGTCTATTAATTTCTGTGTATAGATTTCGATAATAGTTATAAAAAATATGGTTAATTTCTTCTGGTGATTGTGTGCATTCACCATTTATATCTTTAATAGCCGTTATAAGAGATTTTTCCCGATTCCGTTGAAGTTGATTTGCCAGGAATTTACCTGATTTATTATTATGTTCAAAATTATTATATCTCAACTGTTGTATTATAAACTCTGTCTTTTTAGATAACATGTTATCTAACTGTATTTTTATATTCTGTAGTTCTATCCATATTTGATTATTTGGGTTTAATACATATTCATCCGTTAGTTGTTTAATTTTATCTTCCAGGTATTTTTCTAATTTTTGATCCTGTTTCTTTTTATAAGTTGAATATGATATAATTTTCCCTCTAATTACCGCTTTCCCTGCTTCCCAGAGAAGAGATGGAGATATATTTGGAGAGTCATTTATTTCCAAAAATCTGCCCACTCCCTTCTAATAATTTTATCAAACTCTACGTCTTTCAGTAATGAGATGTTAAAACGCCATATCGGGGGAGGTTTAAAGGTAGAGTCAATTTGTAGAGTGAGGGAGACTGGTGCATGATCACTTATAATTATAGAATGTATTTTTATAGCAGTTTTATCAACAATAGAATTATTTGTAAGGAAAAAATCAATTCTTGAGAATGATCGGTGCACAGCAGAGAAGAAAGTAAATTCCTTCTTAGTTGGGTTTTGAAGTCTCCAGCCATCGCTGAGGCCAAAATCCTCCATATAACATTCAGTTATATATGCAGCGCCACCTAGCCCTTGAGGCATGAAAAAAAAATACCCCACTTACGGTATTTTGTACAAAAAATGTAAACTCATTCTAAGTGTGATAACTAAGTCATTTAGGAATATTCTTTTACCTTCCACCACTCAAAATATTCACTGGCATCAGACCTAACCAAACATACATATTTTTATTTAGTTTTATGTATTTTTGATAGCCTCTATGGACATTAAAAGCAATATCGTGAATGAAGGCTATGCTTAATAACTCCCAGGTACATGCTCCAAAAAATCCCATATTTGAAATGTATATTTAGAGTCAAGGCCTGAAGGTATCTCTATGACAAAATTCAGTTATAAATACAGCGCCACCTAGTCCTTGAGGCATAAAAAAAAATGCCTCACTTACGGTATTTTTGCAAAAATTGTAAACTCATTGTAAGTGTGATAACTAAGTCATTTATGAATATTCTTTTACTTTCCACCACTCAATATGTTCACTGGTATCAGACCTATCCAAACATACGTATTTTTTATTTAGTTTTATTTATTTTTTTTATCGCCTCTATGGACAATAAAAGCAACATTGTGCAATGAGTACGAGCGATGATGTGTGTATATATACTTTTACGAAAAATACCAATCAGAGCAACTCATTGCCTAAAAATAAAAAAAAGACGCTGATTTTTGCAGATCTTAACAATCACCAAAACCCATTGAGCTTGACACACTCATCACACCTGGCAAAAAAAAAAAAAAAAGTCCACATGTTTATCATGCCATTTTCAAAGAAATTCTGCTTCCAATGTGCCAGTTCCCCAACGTGCAAGTACCCCAACGTTGCCCGGGCTGCGAGGGCCCTTTATAGCTGCTTGCAGCTCTAGTTATTCTTCTTCTTCTTCTTCTTTTTCTCCGTAAACGATCGCATTTTTGAGTACCTAAACATTCACGAAAACTCACCAAACTTTGCACACTCCTCAGGCCCGGCGAAAAATTTGATATTATTAAGTCGTCATAACAACGCGACTCTATAGCGCCCCCTAGCGTAGAAAAATAAAAACCAAGCCTGGCACGTTTGAGCTAGAGCAACGAAAATTGGCCGGCACGTGTAGCACCCCGAGACGCACAAAAAAGTCTATTGGGACCATGTAGCTAAAATGTACAGGAAATGAGCTATGAATTTTTTTATGTCCAATTTTGGCCTATTTTGGCACATTCACTGTGGTCATGCTTTTTCCCCCTCTGCAAACATTTTTCATCCAATTCACATCAAACTTGGCATTTATCATCTCAAGACCTGAGAGAACAACTGGGCAAAAAGTCTTGCCTTTTCGAAATACTATATGATGGGGGCGGGGCATCAAATATTGTCTTTAAAATTTCATTTGTCCAGAAAGAGCAAATGCTTAATAACTCCCATGTTCAAGCTCCAAAAAATCTCAAACTTCTCAGGCAACGTAATAGTCACGGCCTGAAAACATCTATATGATAAAATTCAGTTATACATATAGCGCCACCTAGTGGTGACAATAAATGTCATACTTTACGTTTTTAGCTACTGCGCTGAGCTCGTTGAAGGGATCCAGTTGAAAGTTGGTCAGAAAAGCCTTAAGATGTTGATCATGCCCAACACCGAATATTGTAACTTTTCGCCAAAGGGCGTGGCCGCTACGGTGCCGCAAAGTCTGAAGATTTTTCGTGACAATAAAAGCTGCATGAACTTGACCGAGATGATCCTATCTTCTCAAAATTTCACACATTTGATGAGAGTCCAGCCCTAAAGACATCTACGAACTTATATTTCATCTTACTGATAGCGCCACCTAGTGGCAATTTTTTTTCTTACGAATTTTCTTGTACATTTTTTCTCCAAACACGTTAACTGGACCAACCTCATATTTGCTCAGATGAGGGTTTCGGCCTTCATGATGTCACAACACGAAGTTTGTGAGTTTTCGCGAATCGCTGTGGGCGTGGCTAAGCACTGTTCGCCAAGAAAACAATGCCAGTTTTGAGGGTCTAAACATGCGCAGAAACTCATGAAACTTGGCACACACATCTGGCCTGGTAAAATGAACAATATTTTATTGTTGATTGTGCTATTTTTACAAAAATGACTCAATAGCGCCCCCTAGAAATTTTTAACGAAGCAGCCCCGATTGTACGTTTAAGCAAGATCTACGAAAATTTTTCCGTGTATGAGGGAGCCAACGACCTACAAAAAAAGTCTCTTGGACCCATATGCTAAAATGAACAGGAAGTGAGCTACGAATTTTTGAATGTCCCATTTTTTACGATTTTTGCACATTTTCAGAGGGCATACTTTTGCCCACTTCTCCTACACGTTTTATCCGACTGACTTATGACTTGACCTGGACCATGCCAAGACCTGAGCCAACAACAGACGGAAAAATCTTGACTTTTGAAAATACTATATGATGAGGGCGGGGCATCAAAATTTGTGTTTCGCACTGAAAAAGGATATGCTTAATAACTCCCCGATACATGCTCCAAAAAATCCCACACTTGACATGTATGCTTATAATCAAGGCCTGAAGGTATCTCTATGACAACATTCAGTTATAAATACAGCGCCACCTAGCCGTTGAGGCTTATATAAAAAAAATTTAAAAAATACCCCACATACGGTATTTTGTACAAAAAATGTACACTCATTCTAAGTGTGATAACTAAGTCATTTATGAATATTCTTTTAGTTTCCACCACTCAAATTGTTCACTGGCTTCACACCGATCCAAACGTATGTACGTTTCCATTTTGTTTTATTCATTTTTGATTGCCCCTTTGGACAATAAAAGTAAACATTGTGCAATGAGTACAACGAGCGATGATGTGTATATACACTTTTACAAAAAAATACCAATCAGGGCAACTCATTGCCTAAAAATAAATAAGGACGCTGATTTTTGCAGGTCTTAACAATCACCAAAATCCGTTGAGCTTGACAGACACTGGAAAAAAAAATATTCTACATGTAAACGTTTATTATGCCATTTTCAAAGAAATTTTGCTTCCAATATGCCAGTACCCCAACGTGCCAGTACCCCAACGTGCAAGTACCCCAACGTGCAAGGACCCCAACGTGGCCCGGGCTGCGAGGGCCCTTTATAGCTGCTCGCAGCTCTAGTTATTCTTCTTCTTCTTCTTCTTCTTCTTTATTCTCCGCAAACGATCGCGATTTTGGGTACCTAAACATTCACGAAAACTCACCGAACTTTGCACACTCCTCAGGCCCGGCGAAAAATTTGATATTATTAAGTCGTCATAACAATGCGACTCGATAGCGCCCCCTAGCGTAGAAAAATAAAAACCAAGCCCGGCACGTTTGAGCTAGAGCAACGAAAATTGGCAGGCACGTGTAGCACCCCGAGACGCACAAAAAAGTCTATTGGGACCATGTAGCTAAAATGTACAGGAAGTGAGCTATGAATTTTTTTATGTCCAATTTTGGCCTATTTTGGCACATTCACTGTGGTCATGCTTTTTCCCCCTTTGCAAACATTTTTCATCCAATTGACTTCAAACTTGGCATTTATCATCTCAAGACCTGAGAGAACAACTGGGCAAAACATCTTGCCTTTTTGAAATACTATATGACGGGGGCGGGGCATCAAATATTGCCTTTAAAATTTCATTTGTCCAGAAAGAGCAAATGCTTAATAACTCCCATGTTCAAGCTCCAAAAAATCTCAAACTTCTCAGGCAACGTAATAGTCACGGCCTGAAAACATCTATATGATAAAATTCAGTTATACATATAGCGCCACCTAGTGGTTACAATAAATGTCATACTTTACGTTTTTAGCTACTGTGCTGAGCTTGTTGAAGGGATCCATTTGAAAATTGGTCAGAAAAGCCTTAAGATGTTGATCATGCCCCACACCGAATATTGTAACTTTTCGCCAAAGGGCGTGGCCGCTACGGTGACGCAAAGTCTGAAGATTTTTCGTGAAAATAAAAGCTGCATTAACTTGACCGAGATGATCCTATCTTCTCAAAATTTCACACATTTGATGAGAGTCCAGCCCTAAAGACATCTACTGACTTATATTTCATCTAACTGATAGCGCCACCTAGTGGCAATTTTTTTTCTTACGAATTTTCTTCTACGTTTTTCTCCAAACACGTTAACTGGACCTACCTCATATTTGCTCAGATGAGGGTTTCGGCCTTCATGATGTCACAACACGAAGTTTGTGAGTTTTCGCGAATTGCTGTGGGTGTGGCTAAGCGCTGTTCGCCAAGAAAATAACGCCAGTTTTGAGGGTCTAAACATGCACAGAAACTCATGAAACTTGGCACACACATCTGGCCTGGTAAAATTAGCAATATTTTATTGTTGATTGTGCTATTTTTACAAAAATGACTCAATAGCGCCCCCTAGAAGTTTTTAACGAAGCAGCCCCGGTTGTACGTTTAAGCAAGAACGACGAATATTTTTAGGTGTATGAGGGAGCCCAAGACCTACAAAAAAGTCTCTTGGACCCATATGCTAAAATGAACAGGAAGTGAGCTACGAATTTTTGAATGTCCCATTTTTGACAATTTTTGCACATTCACAGGGGGCAGACTTTTGCCCACTTCTCCTACACGTTTCATCTGACTGAGTTAAGACTTGACCTGGACCATGTCAAGTCCTGAGCCAACGACAGGGGGAAAAATCTTGACCTTTCGAAATACTATATGATGAAGGCGGGGCATCAAAATTTGTGTTTCGCACTGAAAAAGGATATGCTTAATAACTCCCCGGTACATGCTCCAAAAAATCCCAAACTTGACATGTATGTTTATCGTCAAGGCCTGAAGCTATCTCTATGACAACATTCAGTTATATATGCAGCGCCACCTAGCCCTTGAGGCATAAAAAAAAAATACCCCACATACGGTATTTTGTACAAAAAATGTCAACTCATTCTGCGTGTGATAACTAAGTCATTTATGAATATTCTTTTAGTTTCCACCACTCAAAATGTTCACTGGCATCAGACTTATCCAAACATATATATATTTTTATTTATTTTTGATAGCCTCTGTGGACATTAAAAGCAATATCGTGAATGAAGGATATGCTTAATAACTCCACGGTACATGCTCCCAAAAAAATCCCACACTTGACATGTATGCTTATAATCAAGGCCTGAAGGTATCTCGATGACAACATTCAGTTATAAATACAGCGCCACCTAGCCCTTGAGGCTTATATAAAAAAAAAAAAACCCACATACGGTATTTTGTACAAAAAAATGTAAACTCATTCTAAGTGTGATGACTAAGTCATTTCTGAATATTCTTTTAGTTTCCACCACTCAAATTGTTCACTGGCTTCACACCGATCCAAACGTATGTACGTTTCCATTTTGTTTTATTCATTTTTGATTTCCCCTTTGGACAATAAAAGTAACATTGTGCAATGAGTACAACGAGCGATGATGTATATATACACTTTTACAAAAAATATCAATCAGGGCAACTCATTGCCTAAAAATAAAAAAGGACGCTGATTTTTGCAGGTCTTAACAATCACCAAAACCCGTTGAGCTTGACACACACTGGCAAAAAAAATATTCTACATGTAAACGTTTATTATGCCATTTTCAAAGAAATTTTGCTTCCAATATGCCAGTACCCCAACGTGCCAGTACCCCAACGTGCCAGTACCCTAACGTGCAAGTACCCCAACGTGCAAGGACTCCAACGTGGCCCGGGCTGCGAGGGCCCTTTATAGCTGCTCGCAGCTCTAGTTATTATTATTAGGGCCCGAGCAGCGACCGCTGCGAGGTCCCTATTGTTTTTGTAAAAATTATTATTATTAGGGCCCGAGCAGCGACCGCTGCGAGGTCCCTATTGTTTTTGTAAAAATTATTATTAGGGCCCGAGCAGCTACCGCTGCGAGGTCCCTATTGTTTTTCGATCGGATTATTATTATTATTATTATTATTATTATTCTTTTTCTCCGTAAACGATCACGATTTTGGGTACCTAAACATTTACGAAAACTCACCAAACTTTGCACACTCCTCAGGCCCGGCGAAAAATTTGATATTATGAAGTCGTCATAACAACGCGACTCTATAGCGCCCCCTAGCATAGAAAAATAAAAACCAAGCCCGGCATGTTTGAGCTAGAGCAACGAAAATTGGCAGGCACGTGTAGCACCCCGAGACGCACAAAAAAGTCTATTGGGACCATGTAGCTAAAATGTACAGGAAGTGAGCTATGAATTTTTTAATGTCCAATTTTGGCCTATTTTGGCACATTCACTGTGGTCATGCTTTTTCCCCCTTTGCAAACATTTTTCATCCAATTGACTTCAAACTTGGCATTTATCATCTCAAGACCTGAGAGAACAACTGGGGAAAAAATCTTGCCTTTTCGAAATACTATATGACGGGGGCGGGGCATCAAATATTGCCTTTAAAATTTCATTTGTCCAGAAAGAGCAAATGCTTAATAACTCCCATGTTCAAGCTCCAAAAAATCTCAAACTTATCAGGCAACTTAATAGTCACGGCCTGAAAACATCTATATGATAAAATTCAGTTATCCATGTAGCGCCACCTAGTGGTAACAATAATTGTCAGACTTTACGTTTTTAGCTACTGTGCTGAGCTCGTTGAAGGGATCCAGTTGAAAATTGGTCAGAAAAGCCTTAAGATGTTGATCATGCCCCACACCGAATATTGTAACTTTTCGCCAAAGGGCGTGGCCGCTACGGTGCCGCAAAGTCTGAAGATTTCTCGTGACAACAAAAGCTGCATTAACTTGACCGAGATGATGCTATCTTCTCAAAATTGTACACAATTGATGAGCGTCCAGCTCTAAAGACATCTACTAACTTACATTTCATCTAACTGATAGCGCCACCTAGTGGCAATTTTTTTTCTTACGAATTTTCTTCTACGTTTTTCTCCAAACACGTTAACTGGACCTACCTCATATTTGCTCAGATGAGGGTTTCGGCCTTCATGATGTCACAACACGAAGTTTGTGAGTTTTCGCGAGTCGCTGTGGGCGTGGCTAAGCGCTGTTCGCCAAGAAAACAACGCCAATTTTGAGGGCCTAAACTGGCACAGAAACACACGAAACTTGGCACACACAGCTGGCCTGGCAAAATGAGCAATTTTTTATCGCCGATTGTGCTATTTTTACAAAAATGACTCAATAGCGCCCCCTAGAAATCTTTAACGAAACAGCCCCAGTTGTACGTTTAAGCAAGAACGACGAATATTTTTAGGTGTATGAGGGAGCCCAAGACGTACAAAAAAGTCTCTTGTACCCATATGCTAAAATGAACAGGAAGTGAGCTACGAATTTTTGAATGTCCCATTTTTGACGATTTTTGCACATTCACAGGGGGCAGACTTTTGCCCACTTCTCCTACACGTTTCATCCGACTGAGTTAAGACTTGGCCTGGACCATGTCAAGACCTGAGCCAACGACAGGGGGAAAAATTTTGACTTTTCAAAATACTATATGATGAGGGCGGGGCATCAAAATTTGTGTTTCGCAATGAAAAAGGATATGCTTGATAACTCCCCGGTACATGCTCCAAAAAATCCCAAACTTGACATGTATGTTTATCGTCAAGGCCTGAAGTTATCTCTATGACAACATTCAGTTATATATGCAGCGCCACCTAGCCCTTGAGGCATAAAAAAAAAATACCCCACATACGGTATTTTGTACAAAAAATGTAAACTCATTCTAAGTGTGATAACTAAGTCATTTATGAATATTCTTTTAGTTTCCACCACTCAAAATGTTCACTGGCATCAGACTTATCCAAACATATATATATTTTTATTTATTTTTGATAGCCTTTATGGACATTAAAAGCAACATCGTGAATGAAGGATATGCTTAACTCCACGGTACATGCTCCAAAAAAAATCCCACACTTGACATGTATGCTTATAATCAAGGCCTGAAGGTATCTCTATGACAACATTCAGTTATAAATACAGCGCCACCTAGCCCTTGAGGCATTTATATATATATATATATATATATATATATATATATATATATATATATATATATATATATATATATATATATAAAAACCCACATACGGTGTTTTGTACAAAAAATGTACACTCATTCTAAGTGTGATAACTAAGTCATTTATGAATATTCTTTTAGTTTCCACCACTCAAATTGTTCACTGGCTTCACACCGATCCAAACGTATGTACGTTTCCATTTTGTTTTATTCATTTTTGATTGCCCCTTTGGACAATAAAAGTAACATTGTGCAATGAGTACAACGAGCGATGATGTGTATATACACTTTTACAAAAAATACCAATCAGGGCAACTCATTGCCTAAAAATAAAAAAGGACGCTGATTTTTGCAGGTCTTAACAACCACCAAAACCCGTTGAGCTTGACACACACTGGCAAAAAAAAATATTCTACATGTAAACGTTTATTATGCCATTTTCAAAGAAATTTTGCTTCCAATATGCCAGTAGCCCAACGTGCAAGGACCCCAACGTGGCCCGGGCTGCGAGGGCCCTTTATAGCTGCTCGCAGCTCTAGTTAGGGCCCGAGCAGCGACCGCTGCGAGGTCCCTATTGTTTTTGTAAAAATTATTATTATTATTATTATTATTATTATTAGGGCCCGAGCAGCGACCGCTGCGAGGTCCCTATTGTTCCTGAAGGAATTCTTATTATTATTCTTCTTCTTCTTCTTTTTCTTTGTTATTATTCTTTTCCGCAAACAACCACATTTTTGAGGCACTAAACATGAACGAAAACTCACCAAACTTTACACGCAGATCGGGTCTGGCGAAAAATTTGATATTTTAAAGTCGCCATACATGATAACAGAAAAATGGCTCTGTAGCGCCACCTACATAGGTTAAACGGATCCCTGTCCCGCTACGATTGTCCTATGGCTACGAAAATTGTGTGGCACCTGTAGCACATCCAGATGAACAAAAACCTCTTTGATATGTGTACCCTAAAATAGACAGGAAGTGAGGTATGAGTATTTGAATGTCCAATTTTGGCCCATTTTTGCACATTTACAGGGGTCATACTTTTGCCCGCTTCTCCTACACGGTTAACCCGATTGACTTCAAACTTGGGCTGTACCATCTCAACACCTGGGACAACATCATGGTAAAAAATCTAAAGTTTTTGACATACTATATGACGGTGGCGGGGCATCAAATTTACAGTTTCAAAATTCTTACTTAACGAAGCATTGCCGGTGGTACGTTTAATCTAGAGCTACGAAAATTGGTACACATATGTAACAGACTTTGATCTACAAAAAAGCCTGTTGGTGCCATATGCTAAACCTAACAGGAAGTCCGCCAGAGGCGAGGCATCAAATTTTGTGTTTCAAAATTCTTACTTAATGAAGCATTCCCGGCTGTACATTTCACCTAGAGTTACCAAAATTTTAAGACATATGTAACAGCCCTCAAGGTACAAAAAACTCTCTTTGAACCATATGCTAAACCGAACAGGAAGTCCGCCATTTTGATTTACTTTGGAACGTGTTGCCATTTTTTGGGCCATTTCATAGGGGTCTTATTTTAACGAACTCCTCCTACAGAGTTTATCCGATCATCTCCAAACTTTGTGTGATTCATCTTAAGATGTTGAAGATGAAAAGTTATTGAAAGCTTTTTATTTCGTCGCACGCTGTTGCCGTAGCATGCACAGTTTGCAAAGGAAAAAATTCCTTCTTAATGAAGCATTCCCAGTTGTACGAAGCAGCTAGAGCTACGAAAATTTGGAGACACATGTAACAGCCCACGATGTACAAAAAAGTCTCTTGGTGCCATGTGCTAAACCCAACAGGAAGTCCCGTAGGGGCCGGGCATCACATTTTGAGCTAAAAAAAATCTTTAACGAAGCATTCCCGGTTGTACGTTTCACCTAGCGCTATGATAATTTAGAGGCATACATAAGAGCCCACGATGTACAAAAAAGTCTCTTGGAACCATCTGCTAAACCAAACAGGAAGTCCGCCATTTTGATTTACGTTGGGATTTGTAGCCATTTTTTGTGGCCTTTTTTCGGGGTCATATTTTAACGGACTCCTCCTACAAAATTTATCCGACTGTCTTTAAACTTGGTGTGCTTCATCTTAAGATGTTTAAGATGCAAAGTTATCGAAAGTTATTTATTTTGTCGCACGCCATTGTCATGGTGATGCATTGTTTGCCAAGTAAAATAATGCTTTTTTTTTTGGTCTAAACATGTGCAAAAACTCATGAAACTTTACACAAACATCAGGCTTGTCATAAGCATGAAGATTTTAGAGATTTCTTATTCAATTTGCAATACATGGTTCAATAGCGTCCGGTCTCCTCCCACATTCCAAAGACATGCATGGCAGGTTAATTGGGCGCTCCGAATTGTCCCTAGGTGTGCGTGTGAGTGTGGATGGTTGTTCGTCTCTGTGTGCCCTGCGATTGGTTGGCAACCAGTCCAGGGTGTCCCCCGCCTACTGCCCAGAGCCCGCTGAGATAGGCGCCAGCAGCCCCCGCGACCCTTGTGAGGAATAAGCGGTCAAGAAAATGGATGGATGGATGGATGGTTCAATAGCGCCCTCTAGACATTTTTATGAAGCTTTTGCAAATGTTTTGTATTTTATGATTCAGCTAGATTTGTAAAAATTGGGATACCTATCAGCCTAAGACTTACAAAAAGGTTTCTAAAGCCATATGCTGAATCAAACAGGAAGTCTGCCATTTGGATTTACTTTGGTATTTGTAGCCATTTTTTGGGGCCTTTTATAGGGGTCATATTTTCAACAGAACTTATCAGATCGTCTTCATTCTTTGGCGTGTTTCATCTTAAGATATTTAAGATGAAAAGTTATTGAATTTTTTTATTTTGTCACACGCCTTTGCTCTAGCCATGCATTGTTTGTGAAGAAAAATGCTTCTTTGAGAGTCTAAATATGGGCGAAAACACACAAAACTTTGCACACACACCAGACCTGTCTGGAACATGAATATTTTATTTAGATATTTGTTGTGCAATTGTAATAAATGGCTCAATAGCGCCCTTTAGACATTTTTATGAAGTCTTTCCGTTTATATGATTCAGCTAGATGTGTGAATATTGGCAGGCATGCCGAATATATTCAAAAAGTATTCTATATAGCCATGTGCCAATCCATTTTGATTTTTTTTTTTTTTTTTTTTTTTTTTTTGTTAATTGTGCATCATTTTTGGCCTTTCCATGAACCTTTACAAACACAAAGCATGGCAAAAACGTTTACAATTTAGATGGTTTCCTATTTGACAGTACCCCAACATGCCAGTACCCCGACGTGCAAATACCCCAACGTGGCCCGGGTTGCGAGGGCCCTTTATAGCTGCTCGCAGCTCTAGTTATTATTATTCTTCTTCTTCTTCTTCTTTATTCTCCGCAAACAATCGCGATTTTGGGAACCTAAATATTCACGAAAACTCACCGAACTTTGCACACTCCTCAGGTCCGGCGAAAAATTTGATATTATGAAGTCGTTATAACAATGCGACTCGATAGCGCCCCCTAGCGTAGAAAAATAAAAACTAAGCCCGGCACGTTTGAGCTAGAGCAACAAAAATTGGCAGGCACGTGTAGTACCCCGAGACGCACAAAAAAGTCTCTTGGGAACATGTAGCTAAAATGTACAGGAAGTGAGCTATGAATTTTTTTATGTCCAATTTTGGCCTATTTTGGCACATTCACTGTGGTCATGCTTTTTCCCCCTTTGCAAACATTTTTCATCCAATTGACTTCAAACTTGGCATTTATCATCTCAAGACCTGAGAGAACAACTGGGCAAAACATCTTGCCTTTTTGAAATACTATATGACGGGGGCGGGGCATCAAATATTGCCTTTAAAATTTCATTTGTCGAGAAAGAGCAAATGCTTAATAACTCCCATGTTCAAGCTCCAAAAAATCTCAAACTTCTCAGGCAACGTAATAGTCACGGCCTGAAAACATCTATATGATAAAATTCAGTTATACATATAGCGCCACCTAGTGGTTACAATAAATGTCATACTTTACGTTTTTAGCTACTGTGCTGAGCTTGTTGAAGGGATCCATTTGAAAATTGGTCAGAAAAGCCTTAAGATGTTGATCATGCCCCACACCGAATATTGTAACTTTTCGCCAAAGGGCGTGGCCGCTACGGTGCCGCAAAGTCTAAAGATTTTTCGTGAAAATAAAAGCTGCATTAACTTGACCGAGATGATCCTATCTTCTCAAAATTTCACACATTTGATGAGAGTCCAGCCCTAAAGACATCTACTGACTTATATTTCATCTAACTGATAGCGCCACCTAGTGGCAATTTTTTTTCTTACGAATTTTCTTCTACGTTTTTCTCCAAACACGTTAACTGGACCTACCTCATATTTGCTCAGATGAGGGTTTCGGCCTTCATGATGTCACAACACGAAGTTTGTGAGTTTTCGCGAATTGCTGTGGATGTGGCTAAGCGCTGTTCGCCAAGAAAACAACGCCAGTTTTGAGGGTCTAAACATGCACAGAAACTCATGAAACTTGGCACACACATCTGGCCTGGTAAAATGAGCCATATTTTATTGTTGATTGTGCTATTTTTTACAAAATTGACTCAATAGCGCCCCCTAGAAGTTTTTAACAAAGCAGCCCCGGTTGTACGTTTAAGCAAGAACGACGAATATTTTTAGGTGTATGAGGGAGCCCAAGTCCTACAAAAAAGTCTCTTGGACCCATATGCTAAAATGAACAGGAAGTGAGCTATGAATTTTTGAATGTCCCATTTTTTACGATTTTTGCACATTCACAGGGGGCAGACTTTTGCCCACTTCTCCTACACGTTTCATCCGACTGAGTTAAGACTTGGCCTGGACCATGTCAAGACCTGAGCCAACGACAGGGGGAAAAATTTTGACTTTTCGAAATACTATATGATGAGGGCGGGGCATCAAATTTTGTGTTTCGCAATGAAAAAGGATATGCTTGATAACTCCCCGGTACATGCTCCAAAAAATCCCAAACTTGACATGTATGTTTATCGTCAAGGCCTGAAGTTATCTCTATGACAACATTCAGTTATATATGCAGCGCCACCTAGCCCTTGAGGCATAAAAAAAAAATACCCCACATACGGTATTTTGTACAAAAAATGTAAACTCATTCTAAGTGTGATAACTAAGTCATTTATGAATATTCTTTTAGTTTCCACCACTCAAAATGTTCACTGGCATCAGACTTATCCAAACATATATATATTTGTTATTTAGTTTTATGTATTTTTGATAGCCTCTATGGACATTAAAAGCAATATCGTGAATGAAGGCTATGCTTAATAACTCCCAGGTACATGCTCCAAAAAATCCCACACTTGACATGTATGCTTATAATCAAGGCCTGAAGGTATCTCTATGACAACATTCAGTTATAAATACAGCGCCACCTAGCCCTTGAGGCATTTATATATATATATATATATATATATATATATATATATATATATATATATATATATATATAAAAACCCACATACGGTGTTTTGTACAAAAAATGTACACTCATTCTAAGTGTGATAACTAAGTCATTTATGAATATTCTTTTAGTTTCCACCACTCAAATTGTTCACTGGCTTCACACCGATCCAAACGTATGTACGTTTCCATTTTGTTTTATTCATTTTTGATTGCCCCTTTGGACAATAAAAGTAACATTGTGCAATGAGTACAACGAGTGATGATGTGTATATACACTTTTACAAAAAATACCAATCAGGGCAACTCATTGCCTAAAAATAAAAAAGGACGCTGATTTTTGCAGGTCTTAACAACCACCAAAACCCGTTGAGCTTGACACACACTGGCAAAAAAAAATATTCTACATGTAAACGTTTATTATGCCATTTTCAAAGAAATTTTGCTTCCAATATGCCAGTAGCCCAACGTGCAAGGACCCCAACGTGGCCCGGGCTGCGAGGGCCCTTTATAGCTGCTCGCAGCTCTAGTTAGGGCCCGAGCAGCGACCGCTGCGAGGTCCCTATTGTTTTTGTAAAAATTATTATTATTATTATTATTATTATTATTAGGGCCCGAGCAGCTACCGCTGCGAGGTCCCTATTGTCTTTCGATCGGATTATTATTATTATTATTATTATTATTATTCTTTTTCTCCGTAAACGATCACGATTTTGGGTACCTAAACATTTACGAAAACTCACCAAACTTTGCACACTCCTCAGGCCCGGCGAAAAATTTGATATTATGAAGTCGTCATAACAACGCGACTCTATAGCGCCCCCTAGCATAGAAAAATAAAAACCAAGCCCGGCACGTTTGAGCTAGAGCAACGAAAATTGGCAGGCACGTGTAGCACCCCGAGACGCACAAAAAAGTCTATTGGGACCATGTAGCTAAAATGTACAGGAAGTGAGCTATGAATTTTTTAATGTCCAATTTTGGCCTATTTTGGCACATTCACTGTGGTCATGCTTTTTCCCCCTTTGCAAACATTTTTCATCCAATTGACTTCAAACTTGGCATTTATCATCTCAAGACCTGAGAGAACAACTGGGGAAAAAATCTTGCCTTTTCGAAATACTATATGACGGGGGCGGGGCATCAAATATTGCCTTTAAAATTTCATTTTTCCAGAAAGAGCAAATGCTTAATAACTCCCATGTTCAAGCTCCAAAAAATCTCAAACTTATCAGGCAACTTAATAGTCACGGCCTGAAAACATCTATATGATAAAATTCAGTTATCCATGTAGCGCCACCTAGTGGTAACAATAATTGTCAGACTTTACGTTTTTAGCTACTGTGCTGAGCTCGTTGAAGGGATCCAGTTGAAAATTGGTCAGAAAAGCCTTAAGATGTTGATCATGCCCCACACCGAATATTGTAACTTTTCGCCAAAGGGCGTGGCCGCTACGGTGCCGCAAAGTCTGAAGATTTCTCGTGACAACAAAAGCTGCATTAACCTGACCGAGATGATGCTATCTTCTCAAAATTGTACACAATTGATGAGAGTCCAGCTCTAAAGACATCTACTAACTTACATTTCATCTAACTGATAGCGCCACCTAGTGGCAATTTTTTTTCTTACGAATTTTCTTCTACGTTTTTCTCCAAACACGTTAACTGGACCTACCTCATATTTGCTCAGATGAGGGTTTCGGCCTTCATGATGTCACAACACGAAGTTTGTGAGTTTTCGCGAGTCGCTGTGGGCGTGGCTAAGCGCTGTTCGCCAAGAAAACAACGCCAATTTTGAGGGCCTAAACTGGCACAGAAACACACGAAACTTGGCACACACAGCTGGCCTGGCAAAATGAGCAATTTTTTATCGCCGATTGTGCTATTTTTACAAAAATGACTCAATAGCGCCCCCTAGAAATCTTTAACGAAACAGCCCCAGTTGTACGTTTAAGCAAGAACGACGAATATTTTTAGGTGTATGAGGGAGCCCAAGACCTACAAAAAAGTCTCTTGTACTCATATGCTAAAATGAACAGGAAGTGAGCTACGAATTTTTGAATGTCCCATTTTTGACGATTTTTGCACATTCACAGGGGGCAGACTTTTGCCCACTTCTCCTACACGTTTCATCCGACTGAGTTAAGACTTGGCCTGGACCATGTCAAGACCTGAGCCAACGACAGGGGGAAAAATTTTGACTTTTCGAAATACTATATGATGAGGGCGGGGCATCAAAATTTGTGTTTCACAATGAAAAAGGATATGCTTGATAACTCCCCGGTACATGCTCCAAAAAATCCCAAACTTGACATGTATGTTTATCGTCAAGGCCTGAAGTTATCTCTATGACAACATTCAGTTATATATGCAGCGCCACCTAGCCCTTGAGGCATGAAAAAAAAATACCCCACATACGGTATTTTGTACAAAAAATGTACACTCATTCTAAGTGTGATAACTAAGTCATTTATGAATATTTTTTTAGTTTCCACCACTCAAAATGTTCACTGGCATCAGACTTATCCAAACATATATATATTTTTATTTATTTTTGATAGCCTCTATGGACATTAAAAGCAATATCGTGAATGAAGGATATGCTTAATAACTCCACGGTACATGCTCCAAAAAAAAATCCCACACTTGACATGTATGCTTATAATCAAGGCCTGAAGGTATCTCTATGACAACATTCAGTTATAAATACAGCGCCACCTAGCCCTTGAGGCTTATATAAAAAAAAAAAAAAATACCCCACATACGGTATTTTGTACAAAAAATGTACACTCATTCTAAGTGTGATAACTAAGTCATTTATGAATATTCTTTTAGTTTCCACCACTCAAATTGTTCACTGGCTTCACACCGATCCAAACGTATGTACGTTTCCATTTTGTTTTATTCATTTTTGATTGCCCCTTTGGACAATAAAAGTAACATTGTGCAATGAGTACAACGAGCGATGATGTGTATATACACTTTTACAAAAAAATACCAATCAGGGCAACTCATTGCCTAAAAATAAAAAAGGACGCTGATTTTTGCAGGTCTTAACAATCACCAAAACCCGTTGAGCTTGACACACACACTGGCAAAAAAATATTCTACATGTAAACGTTTATTATGCCATTTTCAAAGAAATTTTGCTTCCAATATGCCAGTACCCCAACGTGCCAGTACCCCAACGTGCAAGTACCCCAACGTGCAAGGACCCCAACGTGGCCCGGGCTGCGAGGGCCCTTTATAGCTGCTCGCAGCTCTAGTTATTATTCTTCTTCTTCTTCTTCTTCTTTATTCTCCGCAAACAATCGCGATTTTGGGAACCTAAATATTCACGAAAACTCACCGAACTTTGCACACTCCTCAGGTCCGGCGAAAAATTTGATATTATGAAGTCGTTATAACAATGCGACTCGATAGCGCCCCCTAGCGTAGAAAAATAAAAACTAAGCCCGGCACGTTTGAGCTAGAGCAACAAAAATTGGCAGGCACATGTAGTACCCCGAGACGCACAAAAAAGTCTCTTGGGAACATGTAGCTAAAATGTACAGGAAGTGAGCTATGAATTTTTTTATGTCCAATTTTGGCCTATTTTGGCACATTCACTGTGGTCATGCTTTTTCCCCCTTTGCAAACATTTTTCATCCAATTGACTTCAAACTTGGCATTTATCATCTCAAGACCTGAGAGAACAACTGGGCAAAACATCTTGCCTTTTTGAAATACTATATGACGGGGGCGGGGCATCAAATATTGCCTTTAAAATTTCATTTGTCGAGAAAGAGCAAATGCTTAATAACTCCCATGTTCAAGCTCCAAAAAATCTCAAACTTCTCAGGCAACGTAATAGTCACGGCCTGAAAACATCTATATGATAAAATTCAGTTATACATATAGCGCCACCTAGTGGTTACAATAAATGTCATACTTTACGTTTTTAGCTACTGTGCTGAGCTTGTTGAAGGGATCCATTTGAAAATTGGTCAGAAAAGCCTTAAGATGTTGATCATGCCCCACACCGAATATTGTAACTTTTCGCCAAAGGGCGTGGCCGCTACGGTGCCGCAAAGTCTAAAGATTTTTCGTGAAAATAAAAGCTGCATTAACTTGACCGAGATGATCCTATCTTCTCAAAATTTCACACATTTGATGAGAGTCCAGCCCTAAAGACATCTACTGACTTATATTTCATCTAACTGATAGCGCCACCTAGTGGCAATTTTTTTTCTTACGAATTTTCTTCTACGTTTTTCTCCAAACACGTTAACTGGACCTACCTCATATTTGCTCAGATGAGGGTTTCGGCCTTCATGATGTCACAACACGAAGTTTGTGAGTTTTCGCGAATTGCTGTGGATGTGGCTAAGCGCTGTTCGCCAAGAAAACAACGCCAGTTTTGAGGGTCTAAACATGCACAGAAACTCATGAAACTTGGCACACACATCTGGCCTGGTAAAATGAGCCATATTTTATTGTTGATTGTGCTATTTTTTACAAAATTGACTCAATAGCGCCCCCTAGAAGTTTTTAACAAAGCAGCCCCGGTTGTACGTTTAAGCAAGAACGACGAATATTTTTAGGTGTATGAGGGAGCCCAAGTCCTACAAAAAAGTCTCTTGGACCCATATGCTAAAATGAACAGGAAGTGAGCTATGAATTTTTGAATGTCCCATTTTTTACGATTTTTGCACATTCACAGGGGGCAGACTTTTGCCCACTTCTCCTACACGTTTCATCCGACTGAGTTAAGACTTGGCCTGGACCATGTCAAGACCTGAGCCAACGACAGGGGGAAAAATTTTGACTTTTCGAAATACTATATGATGAGGGCGGGGCATCAAATTTTGTGTTTCGCAATGAAAAAGGATATGCTTGATAACTCCCCGGTACATGCTCCAAAAAATCCCAAACTTGACATGTATGTTTATCGTCAAGGCCTGAAGTTATCTCTGTGACAACATTCAGTTATATATGCAGCGCCACCTAGCCCTTGAGGAATAAAAAAAAAATACCCCACATACGGTATTTTGTACAAAAAATGTACACTCATTCTAAGTGTGATAACGAAGTCATTTCTGAATATTCTTTTAGTTTCCACCACTCAAAATGTTCACTGGCATCAGACTTATCCAAACATATATATATTTTTATTTATTTTTGATAGCCTCTATGGACATTAAAAGCAATATCGTGAATGAAGGATATGCTTAATAACTCCACGGTACATGCTCCAAAAAAAATCCCACACTTGACATGTATGCTTATAATCAAGGCCTGAAGGTATCTCTATGACAACATTCAGTTATAAATACAGCGCCACCTAGCCCTTGAGGCTTATATAAAAAAAAATAAAAATACCCCACATACGGTATTTTGTACAAAAAATGTACACTCATTCTAAGTGTGATAACTAAGTCATTTATGAATATTCTTTTAGTTTCCACCACTCAAATTGTTCACTGGCTTGACACCGATCCAAACGTATGTACGTTTCCATTTTGTTTTATTCATTTTTGATTGCCCCTTTGGACAATAAAAGTAACATTGTGCAATGAGTACAACGAGCGATGATGTGTATATACACTTTTACAAAAAAATACCAATCAGGGCAACTCATTGCCTAAAAATAAAAAAGGACGCTGATTTTTGCAGGTCTTAACAATCACCAAAACCCGTTGAGCTTGACACACACACTGGCAAAAAAATATTCTACATGTAAACGTTTATTATGCCATTTTCAAAGAAATTTTGCTTCCAATATGCCAGTACCCCAATGTGCCAGTACCCCAACATGCAAGTACCACAACGTGCAAGAACCCCAACGTGGCCCGGGCTGCGAGGGCCCTTTATAGCTGCTCGCAGCTCTAGTTATTATTATTCTTCTTCTTCTTTATTCTCCGCAAACAATCGCGATTTTGGGTACCTAAACATTCACGAAAACTCACCGAACTTTGCACACTCCTCAGGCCCGGCGAAAAATTTGATATTATTAAGTCGTCATAACAATGCGACTCGATAGCGCCCCCTAGCGTAGAAAAATAAAAACCAAGCCCGGCACGTTTGAGCTAGAGCAACAAAAATTGGCAGGCACGTGTAGCACCCCGAGACGCACAAAAAAGTCTATTGGGACCATGTAGCTAAAATGTACAGGAAGTGAGCTATGAATTTTTTAATGTCCAATTTTGGCCTATTTTGGCACATTCACTGTGGTCATGCTTTTTCCCCCTTTGCAAACATTTTTCATCCAATTGACTTCAAACTTGGCATTTATCATCTCAAGACCTGAGAGAACAACTGGGCAAAACATCTTGCCTTTTTGAAATACTATATGACGGGGGCGGGGCATCAAATATTGCCTTTAAAATTTCATTTGTCCAGAAAGAGCAAATGCTTAATAACTCCCATGTTCAAGCTCCAAAAAATCTCAAACTTCTCAGGCAACGTAATAGTCACGGCCTGAAAACATCTATATGATAAAATTCAGTTATACATATAGCGCCACCTAGTGGTTACAATAAATGTCATACTTTACGTTTTTAGCTACTGTGCTGAGCTTGTTGAAGGGATCCATTTGAAAATTGGTCAGAAAAGCCTTAAGATGTTGATCATGCCCCACACCGAATATTGTAACTTTTCGCCAAAGGGCGTGGCCGCTACGGTGCCGCAAAGTCTGAAGATTTTTCGTGAAAATAAAAGCTGCATTAACTTGACCGAGATGATCCTATCTTCTCAAAATTTCACACATTTGATGAGAGTCCAGCCCTAAAGACATCTACGAACTTATATTTCATCTTACTGATAGCGCCACCTAGTGGCAATTTTTTTTCTTACGAATTTTCTTGTACATTTTTTTCTCCAAACACGTTAACTGGACCAACCTCATATTTGCTCAGATGAGGGTTTCGGCCTTCATGATGTCACAACACGAAGTTTGTGAGTTTTCGCGAATCGCTGTGGGCGTGGCTAAGCACTGTTCGCCAAGAAAACAACGCCAGTTTTGAGGGTCTAAACATGCGCAGAAACTCATGAAACTTGGCACACACATCTGGCCTGGTACAATAAGCAGTATTTTATTGTTGTTTGTGCTATTTTTACAAAAATGACTCAATAGCGCCCCCTAGAAATTTTTAACGAAGCAGCCCCGATTGTACGTTTAAGCAAGATCTACGAAAATTTTTACGTGTATGAGGGAGCCAAAGACCTACAAAAAAGTCTCTTGGACCCATATGCTAAAATGAACAGGAAGTGAGCTACGAATTTTTGAATGTCCCATTTTTTACGATTTTTGCACATTTTCAGAGGGCATACTTTTGCCCACTTCTCCTACACGTTTTATCCGACTGACTTATGACTTGACCTGGACCATGCCAAGACCTGAGCCAACAACAGACGGAAAAATCTTGACTTTTGGAAATACTATATGATGAGGGCGGGGCATCAAAATTTGTGTTTCGCACTGAAAAAGGATATGCTTAATAACTCCCCGATACATGCTCCAAAAAATCCCAAACTTGACATGTATGTTTATCGTCAAGGCCTGAAGGTATCTCTATGACAACATTCAGTTATATATGCAGCGCCACCTAGCCCTTGAGGCATGAAAAAAAAATACCCCACTTACGGTATTTTGTACAAAAAATGTAAACTCATTCTAAGTGTGATAACTAAGTCATTTAGGAATATTCTTTTACCTTCCACCACTCAAAATATTCACTGGCATCAGACCTAACCAAACATACATATTTTTGTTATTTAGTTTTATGTATTTTTGATAGCCTCTATGGACATTAAAAGCAATATCGTGAATGAAGGCTATGCTTAATAACTCCCAGGTACATGCTCCAAAAAATCCCATATTTGAAATGTATATTTAGAGTCAAGGCCTGAAGGTATCTCTATGACAAAATTCAGTTATAAATACAGCGCCACCTAGTCCTTGAGGCATAAAAAAAAATGCTTCACTTACGGTATTTTTCTAAAAATTGTAAACTCATTTTAAGTGTGATAACTAAGTCATTTATGAATATTCTTTTACTTTCCACCACTCAATATGTTCACTGGTATCAGACCGATCCAAACATACGTATTTTTTATTTAGTTTTATTTATTTTTTTTATCGCCTCTATGGACAATAAAAGCAACATTGTGCAATGAGTACGAGCGATGATGTGTGTATATATACTTTTACGAAAAATACCAATCAGAGCAACTCATTGCCTAAAAATAAAAAAAAGACGCTGATTTTTGCAGATCTTAACAATCACCAAAACCCATTGAGCTTGACACACTCATCACACCTGGCAAAAAAAAAAAAAAAAGTCCACATGTTTATCATGCCATTTTCAAAGAAATTCTGCTTCCAATGTGCCAGTACCCCAATGTGCAAGTTCCCCAACGTGCAAGTACCCCAACGTGGCCCGGGCTGCGAGGGCCCTTTATAGCTGCTCGCAGCTCTAGTTATTATTCTTCTTCTTCTTCTTCTTCTTCTTCTTCTTTATTCTCCGCAAACGATCGCGTTTTTGGGTACCTAAACATTCACGAAAACTCACCGAACTTTGCACACTCCTCAGGCCCGGCGAAAAATTTGATATTATTAAGTCGTCATAACAATGCGACTCAATAGCGCCCCCTAGCGTAGAAAAATAAAAACCAAGCCCGGCACGTTTGAGCTAGAGCAACAGAAATTGGCAGGCACGTGTAGCACCCCGAGACGCACAAAAAAGTCTATTGGGACCATGTAGCTAAAATGTACAGGAAGTGAGCTATGAATTTTTTTATGTCCAATTTTGGCCAATTCTGGCACATTCACTGTGGTCATGCTTTTTCCCCCTTTGCAAACATTTTTCATCCAATTGACTTCAAACTTGGCATTTATCATCTCAAGACCTGAGAGAACAACTGGGAAAAACATCTTGCCTTTTTGAAATACTATATGACGGGGGCGGGGCATCAAATATTGCCTTTAAAATTGCATTTGTCCAGAAAGAGCAAATGCTTAATAACTCCCATGTTCAAGCTCCAAAAAATCTCAAACTTCTCAGGCAACGTAATAGTCACGGCCTGAAAACATCTATATGATAAAATTCAGTTATACATATAGCGCCACCTAGTGGTTACAATAAATGTCATACTTTACGTTTTTAGCTACTGTGCTGAGCTTGTTGAAGGGATCCATTTGAAAATTGGTCAGAAAAGCCTTAAGATGTTGATCATGCCCCACACCGAATATTGTAACTTTTCGCCAAAGGGCGTGGCCGCTACGGTGACGCAAAGTCTGAAGATTTTTCGTGAAAATAAAAGCTGCATTAACTTGACCGAGATGATCCTATCTTCTCAAAATTTCACACATTTGATGAGAGTCCAGCCCTAAAGACATCTACTGACTTATATTTCATCTAACTGATAGCGCCACCTAGTGGCAATTTTTTTTCTTACGAATTTTCTTCTACGTTTTTCTCCAAACACGTTAACTGGACCTACCTCATATTTGCTCAGATGAGGGTTTCGGCCTTCATGATGTCACAACACGAAGTTTGTGAGTTTTCGCAAATTGCTGTGGGTGTGGCTAAGCGCTGTTCGCCAAGAAAACAACGCCAGTTTTGAGGGTCTAAACATGCACAGAAACTCCTGAAACTTGGCACACACATCTGGCCTGGTAAAATGAGCAATATTTTATTGTTGATTGTGCTATTTTTACAAAAATGACTCAATAGCGCCCCCTAGAAGTTTTTAACGAAGCAGCCCCGGTTGTACGTTTAAAGCAAGAACGACGAATATTTTTAGGTGTATGAGGGAGCCCAAGACCTACAAAAAAGTCTCTTGGACCCATATGCTACAATGAACAGGAAGTGAGCTACGAATTTTTGAATGTCCCATTTTTGACAATTTTTGCACATTCACAGGGGGCACACTTTTGCCCACTTCTCCTACACGTTTCATCTGACTGAGTTAAGACTTGACCTGGACCATGTCAAGTCCTGAGCCAACGACAGGGGGAAAAATCTTGACCTTTCGAAATACTATATGATGAAGGCGGGGCATCAAAATTTGTGTTTCGCACTGAAAAAGGATATGCTTAATAACTCCCCGGTACATGCTCCAAAAAATCCCAAACCTGACATGTATGTTTATCGTCAAGGCCTGAAGCTATCTCTATGACAACATTCAGTTATATATGCAGCGCCACCTAGCCCTTGAGGCATAAAAAAAAAATACCCCACATACGGTATTTTGTACAAAAAATGTAAACTCATTCTGAGTGTGATAACTAAGTCATTTATGAATATTCTTTTAGTTTCCACCACTCAAAATGTTCACTGGCATCAGACTTATCCAAACATATATATATATTTTTATTTATTTTTGATAGCCTCTGTGGACATTAAAAGCAATATCGTGAATGAAGGATATGCTTAATAACTCCACGGTACATGCTCCAAAAAAAATCCCACACTTGACCTGTATGCTTATAATCAAGGCCTGAAGGTATCTCGATGACAACATTCAGTTATAAATACAGCGCCACCTAGCCCTTGAGGCTTATATAAAAAAAAAAAAACCCACATACGGTATTTTGTACAAAAAAATTTAAACTCATTCTAAGTGTGATGACTAAGTCATTTCTGAATATTCTTTTAGTTTCCACCACTCAAATTGTTCACTGGCTTCACACCGATCCAAACGTATGTACGTTTCCATTTTGTTTTATTCATTTTTGATTGCCCCTTTGGACAATAAAAGAAACATTGTGCAATGAGTACAACGAGCGATGATGTATATATACACTTTTACAAAAAATATCAATCAGGGCAACTCATTGCCTAAAAATAAAAAAGGACGCTGATTTTTGCAGGTCTTAACAATCACCAAAACCCGTTGAGCTTGACACACACTGGCAAAAAAAATATTCTACATGTAAACGTTTATTATGCCATTTTCAAAGAAATGTTGCTTCCAATATGCCAGTACCCCAACGTGCCAGTACCCCAACGTGCCAGTACCCTAACGTGCAAGTACCCCAACGTGCAAGGACTCCAACGTGGCACGGGCTGCGAGGGCCCTTTATAGCTGCTCGCAGCTCTAGTTATTATTATTATTATTATTATTATTATTATTATTATTATTATTATTATTATTCTTATTCTTATTCTTTATTCTCCGCAAACAATCGCGATTTTGGGTACCTAAATATTCACGAAAACTCACCAAACTTTGCACACTCCTCAGGTCCGGCGAAAAATTTGATATTATGAAGTCGTTATAACAACGCGGCTCTATAGCGCCCCCTAGCGTAGAAAAATAAAAACCAAGCCCGACACGTTTGAGCTAGAGCAACGAAAATTGGCAGGCACGTGTAGCACCCCGAGATGCACAAAAAAGTCTATTGGGACCATGTAGCTAAAATGTACAGGAAGTGAGCTATGAATTTTTTAATGTCCAATTTTGGCCTATTTTGGCACATTCACTGTGGTCATGCTTTTTCCCCCTTTGCAAACATTTTTCATCCAATTGACTTCAAACTTGGCATTTATCATCTCAAGACCTAAGAGAACAGCTGGGCAAAACATCTTGCCTTTTTGAAATACTATACGACGGGGGCGGAGCATCAAATATTGCCTTTAAAATTTCATTTGTCCAGAAAGAGCAAATGCTTAATAACTCCCATGTTGAAGCTCCAAAAAATCTCAAACTTCTCAGGCAACGTAATAGTCACAGCCTGAAAACATCTATATGACAAAATTCAGTTATACATATAGCGCCACCTAGTGGTTACAATAAATGTCATACTTTACGTTTTTAGCTACTGTGCTGAGCTTGTTGAAGGGATCCATTTGAAAATTGGTCAGAAAAGCCTTAAGATGTTGATCATGCCCCACACCGAATATTGTAACTTTTCATCAAAGGGCGTGGCCGCTACGGTGACGCAAAATCTGAAGATTTTTCGTGAAAATAAAAGCTGCATTAACTTGACCGAGATGATCCTATCTTCTCAAAATTTCACACATTTGATGAGAGTCCAGCTCTAAAGACATCTACTAACTTACATTTCATCTAACTGATAGCGCCACCTAGTGGCAATTTTTTTTCTTACGAATTTTCTTCTATGTTTTTCTCCAAACACGTTAACTGGACCTACCTCATATTTGCTCAGAGGAGGGTTTCGGCCTTCATGATGTCACAACACGAAGTTTGTGAGTTTTCGCGAATTGCTGTAGGCGTGGCTAAGCGCTGTTCGCCAAGAAAACAACGCCAGTTTTGAGGGTCTAAACATGCACAGAAACTCCTGAAACTTGGCACACACATCTGGCCTGGTAAAATGAGCAATATTTTATTGTTGATTGTGCTATTTTTACAAAAATGACTCAATAGCGCCCCCTCGAAATTTTTAACGAAGCAGCCCCGGTTGTACGTTTAAGCAAAAACGCCGAATATTTTTAGGTGTATGAGGGAGCCCAAGACCTACAAAAACGTCTCTTGTACCCATATGCTAAAATGAACAGGAAGTGAGCTACGAATTTTTGAATGTCCCATTTTTGACGATTTTTGCACAATCACAGGGGGCAGACTTTTGCCCACTTCTCCTACACGTTTCATCCGACTGAGTTAAGACTTGGCCTGGACCATGTCAAGACCTGAGCCAACGACAGGGGGAAAAATTTTGACTTTTCGAAATACTATATGATGAGGGCGGGGCATCAAAATTTGTGTTTCACAATGAAAAAGGATATGCTTGATAACTCCCCGGTACATGCTCCAAAAAATCCCAAACTTGACATGTATGTTTATCGTCAAGGCCTGAAGTTATCTCTATGACAACATTCAGTTATATATGCAGCGCCACCTAGCCCTTGAGGCATGAAAAAAAAATACCCCACATACGGTATTTTGTACAAAAAATGTACACTCATTCTAAGTGTGATAACTAAGTCATTTATGAATATTTTTTTAGTTTCCACCACTCAAAATGTTCACTGGCATCAGACTTATCCAAACATATATATATATTTATTTATTTTTGATAGCCTCTATGGACATTAAAAGCAATATCGTGAATGAAGGATATGCTTAATAACTCCACGGTACATGCTCCAAAAAAAATCCCACACTTGACATGTATGCTTATAATCAAGGCCTGAAGGTATCTCTATGACAACATTCAGTTATAAATACAGCGCCACCTAGCCCTTGAGGCTTATATAAAAATAAAAAAAAAATACCCCACATACGGTATTTTGTACAAAAAATGTACACTCATTCTAAGTGTGATAACTAAGTCATTTATGAATATTCTTTTAGTTTCCACCACTCAAATTGTTCACTGGCTTCACACCGATCCAAACGTATGTACGTTTCCATTTTGTTTTATTCATTTTTGATTGCCCCTTTGGACAATAAAAGTAACATTGTGCAATGAGTACAACGAGCGATGATGTGTATATACACTTTTACAAAAAAATACCAATCAGGGCAACTCATTGCCTAAAAATAAATAAGGACGCTGATTTTTGCAGGTCTTAACAATCACCAAAATCCGTTGAGCTTGACAGACACTGGCAAAAAAAATATTCTACATGTAAACGTTTATTATGCCATTTTCAAAGAAATTTTGCTTCCAATATGCCAGTACCCCAACGTGCCAGTACCCCAACGTGCAAGTACCCCAACGTGCAAGGACCCCAACGTGGCCCGGGCTGCGAGGGCCCTTTATAGCTGCTCGCAGCTCTAGTTAGGGCCCGAGCAGCGGCGGCGGCGGTGCCGCTGCGAGGCCCTATTGTTTTTGTAGGAATTCTTATTATTATTATTATTATTATTAGGGCCCGAGCAGCGACCGCTGCGAGGTCCCTATTGTTTTTCAAGGAATTCTTATTATTCTTCTTTTTATTTTTTGTTATTATTCTTTTCCGCAAACAATCACATTTTTGAGACACTAAACGTGAACGAAAACTCACCAAACTTTACACACACGTCAGGCCTGGCGAAAAATTTGATATTTTAAAGTCGCCATAGGTGATAACAGAAAAATGGCTCCATAGCGCCACCTACATAGGTTAAACAGATCCCTGGCCCGCTACGATTGTCCGACGGCTATGAAAATTGTGTGGCACCTGTAGCACATCCAGATGAACAAAAACCTCTTTGAAGTGTGTACCCTAAAATAGACAGGAAGTGAGATATGAGTATTTAAATGTCCAATTTTGGCCAATTTTTGCACATTTACAGGGGTCATACTTTTGCCTGCATCTCCTACACGGTTAATCCAATTGACTTCAAACTTGGGATGTACCATCTCAAGACCTGGGACAACACCATGGTAAAAAATCTAAAGTTTTCGACATACTATATGACGGCGGTGGGGCATCAAATTTAGAGTTTCAAAACTCTTACTAAACGTAGTATTGCCGGTTGTATGTTTAACCTAGAGCTACGAAAATTGGTACACATATGTAACAGACTATGACCTACAAAAAAGTCTGTTGGTGCCATATGCTAAACCCAACAGGAAGTCCGCCAGAGGCGGGGCATCAAATTTTGAGTTTCAAAATTCTTACTTAATGAAGCATTCCCGGCTGTACGTTTCACCTAGAGTTACCAAAATTTAAAGACATATGTAACAGCCCTCAAGGTACAAAAAACTCTTTTTGAACCATATGCTAAACCTAACAGAAAGTCCACCATTTTGATTTACTTTGGAACGTGTTCCCATTTTTTTGGCCATTTCATAGGGGTCCTATTTTAACGAACTCCTCTTACAGAGTTTATCCGATCATCTTCAAACTTGGTGTGATTCATCTTAAGATGTTGAAGATGAAAAGTTATTGAAAGCTTTTTATTTCGCTGCACGCTGTTGTCGTGGCATGCACTTGTTTGCAAAGGAAAAAAATTCTTCTTAATGAAGAATTCTCAGTTGTACGAAGCAGCTAGAGCTACGAAAATTTGTAGACATATGTAACAGCCCACGATGTACAAAAAAGTCTCTTGCTGCTTTGTGCTAAACCCAACAGGAAGTCCCGCAAGGGCCGGGCATCACTTTTTGAGCTAAAAAACTCCTCTTTAACGAAGCATTCCCGGTTGTACCTTTCACCTAGCGCTATGATAATTTGGAGGCATACATAAGAGCCCACGATGTACAAAAAAGTCTTTTAGAACCATATGCTAAGCCAAACAGGAAGTCCGGCATTTTGATTTACTTTGCTATTTGTAGCCATTTTTTGGGGGCCTTTTATAGGCCTCATATTTTCTACAAAACTTATCAGATTGTCTTCATTCTTTGGCATGTTTCATCTGAAGTATTGCCGGTTATACGTTTAATCTAGAGCTACGAAAATTGGTACACATATGTAACAGACTATGATCTACAAAAAAGCCTGTTGGTGCCATATGCTAAACCTAACAGGAAGTCCGCCAGAGGCAGGGCATCAAATTTTGCATTTCAAAATTTTTACTTAATGAAGCATTTCCGGCTGTACGTTTCACCTAGAGTGACCAAAATTTGAAGACATATGTAACAGCCCTCGAGGTACAAAAAACTCTTTTTGAACCATATGCTAAACCTAACAGGAAGTCTGCCATTTTGATTTACTTTGGAACATGTTGCCATTTTTTTGGCCATTTCATAGGGGTCTTATTTTAACGAACTCCTCCTACAGAGTTTATCCGATCATCTTCAAACTTGGTGTGATTCATCTTAAGATGTTGACGATGAAAAGTTATTGAAAGCTTTTTATTTCGTCGCACGCTGTTGTCGTGGCATGCACTTTTTGCAAAGGAAAAAAATCCTTCTTAATGAAGCATTCCCAGTTGTACGAAGCAGCTAGAGCGACGAAAAATTGTAGACATATGTAACAGCCCAGGATGTACAAAAAAGTCTCTTGGTGCCATGTGCTAAACCCAACAGGAAGTCCCCCAGGGGCCGGGCATCACATTTTGAGCTAAAAAACTCCTCTTTAACGAAGCATTCCCGGTTGTACGTTTCACCTAGCGCTATGATAATTTGCAGGCATACATAAGAGCCCATGATGTACAAAAAAGTCTCTTGGAACCATGTGCTAAACCAAACAGGAAGTCTGCCATTTTGATTTATGATGGGATTTGTTGCCATTTTTTGTGGCCTTTTTCAGGGGTCATATTTTAACGAACCCCTCCTACAAAATTTATCCGACTGTCTTCAAACTTGGTGTGTTTCATCTTAAGATGTTTAAGATGCAAAGTAATCGAAAGTTTTTTATTTTGTAACACGCTGTTGCCATAGCAATGCATTGTTTGTCAAGTGCTGTTTTTTTTGTTTTTTTTATACACATGAAAACTCATGAAACTTTGCAAACACATCAGACTTGTCATGAACATGAATTTTCAGAGATTTATTGTGCAATTTGCAATAAATAGTGCCCTCTAGACATTTTTATGAAGCATTTCCGATTGTATGATTATGCTAGACCTACAAAAAAGTATTATGTAGCCATTTGCCAAACCAAAGAGGAAGTCCGCTATTTTGATTTTTTTTGGGAATTATACATCATTTTTGGCCTTTTTCATTAAACTTTGCACAGACAAGGCATGGAAAAAACTAACATTTTAAATGGTCCTTGTTCCATGTAACAGTACCCCAACGTGCCAGTACCCTGACGTGCAAGTAACCCAACGTTGTGCTCAATAGCGCCCTCTATGCATTTTTATGGAGCATTTCCAATTGTATGATTCAAGCGATACACAACTAAAGATGACTTGACCTAGATTTGTGAAAACTGGGAGGCATACCTATTAGCTTAAGACCTACAAAAAGTATTCTGTAGCCGTATGCTAAACCTAAAAGGAAGTCCGCCATTTTGAATTTATTTTGGGAATTGCGCACCATATTTTGCGTTTTGATTCAACTTTGCACACACAAGGCTTGTCAAAAACATTTTAGATGGTGCTTGTCCTATTTGACAGTACCCCAACGTGCCAGTACCCCGACGTGCAAGTACCCCAACGTGGCCCGGGTTGCGAGGGCCCTTTATAGCTGCTCGCAGCTCTAGTTATTATTATTATTATTCTTCTCCGCAAACAATCGCATTTTTGAGACGCTAAACGTGAACGAAAACTCACCAAACTTTACACGCACATCAGGCCTGGCGAAAAATTTGATATTTTAAAGTCGCCATACATGATAACAGAAAAATGGCTCCATAGCGCCACCTACATAGGTTAAACGGATCCCTGTCCCGCTACGATTGTCCTATGGCGACGAAAATTGTGTGGCACCCGTAGCACATCCAGATGAACAAAAACCTCTTTGATGTGTGTACCCTAAAATAGACAGAAAGTGAGGTATGATCATCTGAATGTCCAATTTTGGCCCAGTTTTGCACATTTACAGGGGTCATACTTTTGCCCGCTTCTCCTACACGGTTAACCCGATTGACTTCAAACTTGGGATGGACCATCTCAACACCTGGGACAACATCATTGTAAAAAATCTAAAGTTTTTGATATACTATATGACGGCGGCGACGCATCAAATTTAGAGTTTAAAAATTCTTACTTCACGAAGCATTGCCGGTTGTACGTTTAATCTAGAGCTACGGAAATTTGTACACATATGTAAAAGGCTATGACCTACAAAAAACTCTTTTTGAACCATATGCTAAACCTCACAGGAAGTCCGCCATTTTGATTTATTTTGGAACGTGTTGCCATTTTTTTGGCCATTTCATTGGGGTCTTATTTTAACGAACTCCTCCTACAGTGTTTATCCGATCATCTTCAAACTTGGTGTGATTCATCTTAAGATGTTGAAGATGAAAAGATATTGAAACCTTTGTATTTCGTCGCACGCTGTTGTCATGGCATGCACTGTTTGCAAAGGAAAAAAAATATCCTTAAAGAAGCATTCCCATTTGTACGAAGCAGCGAGAGCTACGAAAATTTGTAGACATATGTAACAGCCCAAGATGTACAAAAAAGTCTCTTGGTGCCCTGTGCTAAACCCAACAGGAAGTCCCCCAGGGGCCGGGCATCACATTTTGAGCTAAAAAACTCCTCTTTAACAAAGCATACCCGGCTGTACGTTTCACCTAGAGTTACCAAAATTTGTAGAGGTATATAACAGCCCTCGAGGTACAAAAAACTCTTTTTGAACCATATGCTAAACCTAACAGGACGTCCGCCATTTTGATTTACTTTGGAATGTGTTGCCATTTTTTGGGCCATTTCGTAGGGGTCTTATTTTAACGAACTCCTCCTACAGAGTTTATCCGATCATCTTCAAACTTGGTGTGACTCATCTTAAGATGTTGAGGATGAAAAGTTATTGAAAGCTCTTTATTTCGTCGCACGCTGTTGTCGTGGCATGCACTTTTTGCAAAGGAAAAAAATCCTTCTTAATGAAGCATTCCCAGTTGTACGAAGTAGCTAGAGCTACAAAAATTTGTAGACATATGTAACAGCCCACAATGTACAAAAAAGTCTCTTGGTGCCATGTGCTAAACCCAACAGGAAGTCCCCCAGGGGCCGGGCATCACATTTTGAGCTAGAAAACTCCTCTTTAACGAAGCATTCCCGGTTGTACGTTTCACCTAGCGCGATGATAATTTGCAGGCATACATAAGAGCCTACGATGTACAAAAAAGTCTCTTGGAACCATGTGCTAAACCAAACAGAAGTCCGCCATTTTGATTTACGATGGGATTTGTTGCCATTTTTTGTGGCCTTTTTCAGGGGTCATATTTTAACGAACTCCTCGTACAAAGTTCATCCGACCGTCTTCAAACTTGGTGTCTTTCATCGTAAGATGTTTAAGATGCAAAGTTATCGCAAGTTTTATTTTGTCGCACGCTGCTGCTATAGCGATGCATTGTTTGCCAAGTAAAGTGCTGCTTTGTTTTTTTATCTATACATGTGTGAAAACTCATGAAACTTTGCAAACACATCAGACTTGTCATGAACATGAATTTTTAGAGATTTATTGTGCAATTTGCAATAAATAGCGCCCTCTAGACATTTTTATGAAGTATTTCCGATTGTATGATTCTGCTAGATTTGTGAAAATTAGGACAGACCCCTATCAGCATAATACCTACAAAAAAGTATTATGTAGCCATTTGCCAAACCAAAGAGGAAGTCCGCTATTTTGATTTTATTTTGGGAATTATACATCATTTTTGGCCTCTTTCATTAAACTTTGCACAAACAAGGCATGGAAAAAACTAACATTTTAAATGGTCCTTGTTCCATGTAACAGTACCCCAACGTGCCAGTACCCTGACGTGCAAGTAACCCAACGTTGTGCTCAATAGCGCCCTCTATGCATTTTTATGGAGCATTTCCAATTGTATGATTCAAGCGATACACAACTAAAGATGACTTGACCTAGATTTGTGAAAACTGGGAGGCATACCTATTAGCTTAAGACCTACAAAAAGTATTCTGTAGCCGTATGCTAAACCTAAAAGGAAGTCCGCCATTTTGAATTTATTTTGGGAATTGCACACCATCTTTGGCCTTTTGCACTCACAAAGCTTGTCAAAAACATTTTAGATGGTCCTTGTCCGATTTGACAGTACCCCAACGTGCCAGTACCCCGACGTGCAAGTACCCCAACGTGGCCCAGGTTGCGAGGGCCCTTTATAGCTGCTCGCAGCTCTAGTTATTCTTCTTCTTCTTCTTCTTCTTCTTCTTCTTCTTCTTCTTCTTCTTCTTCTTCTTCTTCTTCTTTATTCTCCGCAAACAATCGCGATTTTGGGTACCTAAATATTCACGAAAACTCACCAAACTTTGCACACTCCTCAGGTCCGGCGAAAAATTTGATATTATGAAGTCGTTATAACAACGCGGCTCTATAGCGCCCCCTAGCGTAGAAAAATAAAAACCAAGCCCGACACGTTTGAGCTAGAGCAACGAAAATTGGCAGGCACGTGTAGCATCCCGAGACGCACAAAAACGTCTATTGGGACCATGTAGCTAAAATGTACAGGAAGTGAGCTATGAATTTTTTAATGTCCAATTTTGGCCTATTTTGGCACATTCACTGTGGTCATGCTTTTTCCCCCTTTGCAAACATTTTTCATCCAATTGACTTCAAACTTGGCATTTATCATCTCAAGACCTAAGAGAACAGCTGGGCAAAACATCTTGCCTTTTCGAAATACTATTCGACGGGGGCGGAGCATCAAATATTGCCTTTAAAATTTCATTTGTCCAGAAAGAGCAAATGCTTAATAACTCCCATGTTCAAGCTCCAAAAAATCTCAAACTTCTCAGGCAACGTAATAGTCACAGCCTGAAAACATCTATATGACAAAATTCAGTTATACATATAGCGCCACCTAGTGGTTACAATAAATGTCATACTTTACGTTTTTAGCTACTGTGCTGAGCTTGTTGAAGGGATCCATTTGAAAATTGGTCAGAAAAGCCTTAAGATGTTGATCATGCCCCACACCGAATATTGTAACTTTTCATCAAAGGGCGTGGCCGCTACGGTGACGCAAAATCTGAAGATTTTTCGTGAAAATAAAAGCTGCATTAACTTGACCGAGATGATCCTATCTTCTCAAAATTTCACACATTTGATGAGAGTCCAGCTCTAAAGACATCTACTAACTTACATTTCATCTAACTGATAGCGCCACCTAGTGGCAATTTTTTTTCTTACGAATTTTCTTCTATGTTTTTCTCCAAACACGTTAACTGGACCTACCTCATATTTGCTCAGAGGAGGGTTTCGGCCTTCATGATGTCACAACACGAAGTTTGTGAGTTTTCGCGAATTGCTGTAGGCGTGGCTAAGCGCTGTTCGCCAAGAAAACAACGCCAGTTTTGAGGGTCTAAACATGCACAGAAACTCCTGAAACTTGGCACACACATCTGGCCTGGTAAAATGAGCAATATTTTATTGTTGATTGTGCTATTTTTACAAAAATGACTCAATAGCGCCCCCTCGAAATTTTTAACGAAGCAGCCCCGGTTGTACGTTTAAGCAAAAACGCCGAATATTTTTAGGTGTATGAGGGAGCCCAAGACCTACAAAAACGTCTCTTGTACCCATATGCTAAAATGAACAGGAAGTGAGCTACGAATTTTTGAATGTCCCATTTTTGACGATTTTTGCACATTCACAGGGGGCAGACTTTTGCCCACTTCTCCTACACGTTTCATCCGACTGAGTTAAGACTTGGCCTGGACCATGTCAAGACCTGAGCCAACGACAGGGGGAAAAATTTTGACTTTTCGAAATACTATATGATGAGGGCGGGGCATCAAAATTTGTGTTTCACAATGAAAAAGGATATGCTTGATAACTCCCCGGTACATGCTCCAAAAAATCCCAAACTTGACATGTATGTTTATCGTCAAGGCCTGAAGTTATCTCTATGACAACATTCAGTTATATATGCAGCGCCACCTAGCCCTTGAGGCATGAAAAAAAAAAACCCACATACGGTATTTTGTACAAAAAATTTACACTCATTCTAAGTGTGATAACTAAGTCATTTATGAATATTTTTTTAGTTTCCACCACTCAAAATGTTCACTGGCATCAGACTTATCCAAACATATATATATATTTATTTATTTTTGATAGCCTCTATGGACATTAAAAGCAATATCGTGAATGAAGGATATGCTTAATAACTCCACGGTACATGCAAAAAAAAAAATCCCACACTTGACATGTATGCTTATAATCAAGGCCTGAAGGTATCTCTATGACAACATTCAGTTATAAATACAGCGCCACCTAGCCCTTGAGGCTTATATAAAAATAAAAAAAAAATACCCCACATACGGTATTTTGTACAAAAAATGTACACTCATTCTAAGTGTGATAACTAAGTCATTTATGAATATTCTTTTAGTTTCCACCACTCAAATTGTTCACTGGCTTCACACCGATCCAAACGTATGTACGTTTCCATTTTGTTTTATTCATTTTTGATTGCCCCTTTGGACAATAAAAGTAACATTGTGCAATGAGTACAACGAGCGATGATGTGTATATACACTTTTACAAAAAAATACCAATCAGGGCAACTCATTGCCTAAAAATAAATAAGGACGCTGATTTTTGCAGGTCTTAACAATCACCAAAATCCGTTGAGCTTGACAGACACTGGCAAAAAAAATATTCTACATGTAAACGTTTATTATGCCATTTTCAAAGAAATTTTGCTTCCAATATGCCAGTACCCCAACGTGCCAGTACCCCAACGTGCAAGTACCCCAACGTGCAAGGACCCCAACGTGGCCCGGGCTGCGAGGGCCCTTTATAGCTGCTCGCAGCTCTAGTTATTATTATTCTTCTTCTTCTTCTTCTTCTTCTTCTTTATTCTCCGCAAACAATCGCGATTTTGGGTACCTAAATATTCACGAAAACTCACCAAACTTTGCACACTCCTCAGGTCCGGCGAAAAATTTGACATTATGAAGTCGTTATAACAACGCGGCTCTATAGCGCCCCCTAGCGTAGAAAAATAAAAACCAAGCCCGACACGTTTGAGCTAGAGCAACGAAAATTGGCAGGTACGTGTAGCATCCCGAGACGCACAAAAACGTCTATTGGGACCATGTAGCTAAAATGTACAGGAAGTGAGCTATGAATTTTTTAATGTCCAATTTTGGCCTATTTTGGCACATTCACTGTGGTCATGCTTTTTCCCCCTTTGCAAACATTTTTCATCCAATTGACTTCAAACTTGGCATTTATCATCTCAAGACCTAAGAGAACAGCTGGGCAAAACATCTTGCCTTTTCGAAATACTATTCGACGGGGGCGGAGCATCAAATATTGCCTTTAAAATTTCATTTGTCCAGAAAGAGCAAATGCTTAATAACTCCCATGTTCAAGCTCCAAAAAATCTCAAACTTCTCAGGCAACGTAATAGTCACAGCCTGAAAACATCTATATGACAAAATTCAGTTATACATATAGCGCCACCTAGTGGTTACAATAAATGTCATACTTTACGTTTTTAGCTACTGTGCTGAGCTTGTTGAAGGGATCCATTTGAAAATTGGTCAGAAAAGCCTTAAGATGTTGATCATGCCCCACACCGAATATTGTAACTTTTCATCAAAGGGCGTGGCCGCTACGGTGACGCAAAATCTGAAGATTTTTCGTGAAAATAAAAGCTGCATTAACTTGACCGAGATGATCCTATCTTCTCAAAATTTCACACATTTGATGAGAGTCCAGCTCTAAAGACATCTACTAACTTACATTTCATCTAACTGATAGCGCCACCTAGTGGCAATTTTTTTTCTTACGAATTTTCTTCTACGTTTTTCTCCAAACACGTTAACTGGACCTACCTCATATTTGCTCAGAGGAGGGTTTCGGCCTTCATGATGTCACAACACGAAGTTTGTGAGTTTTCGCGAATTGCTGTAGGCGTGGCTAAGCGCTGTTCGCCAAGAAAACAACGCCAGTTTTGAGGGTCTAAACATGCACAGGAACTCCTGAAACTTGGCACACATATCTGGCCTGGTAAAATGAGCAATATTTTATTGTTGATTGTGCTATTTTTACAAAAATGACTCAATAGCGCCCCCTCGAAATTTTTAACGAAGCAGCCCCGGTTGTACGTTTAAGCAAAAACGCTGAATATTTTTAGGTGTATGAGGGAGCCCAAGACCTACAAAAACGTCTCTTGTACCCATATGCTAAAATGAACAGGAAGTGAGCTACGAATTTTTGAATGTCCCATTTTTGACGATTTTTGCACATTCACAGGGGGCAGACTTTTGCCCACTTCTCCTACACGTTTCATCCGACTGAGTTAAGACTTGGCCTGGACCATGTCAAGACCTGAGCCAACGACAGGGGGAAAAATTTTGACTTTTCGAAATACTATATGATGAGGGCGGGGCATCAAAATTTGTGTTTCACAATGAAAAAGGATATGCTTGATAACTCCCCGGTACATGCTCCAAAAAATCCCAAACTTGACATGTATGTTTATCGTCAAGGCCTGAAGTTATCTCTATGACAACATTCAGTTATATATGCAGCGCCACCTAGCCCTTGAGGCATGAAAAAAAAATACCCCACATACGGTATTTTGTACAAAAAATGTACACTCATTCTAAGTGTGATAACTAAGTCATTTATGAATATTTTTTTAGTTTCCACCACTCAAAATGTTCACTGGCATCAGACTTATCCAAACATATATATATTTTTATTTATTTTTGATAGCCTCTATGGACATTAAAAGCAATATCGTGAATGAAGGATATGCTTAATAACTCCACGGTACATCCTCAAAAAAAAATCCCACACTTGACATGTATGCTTATAATCAAGGCCTGAAGGTATCTCTATGACAACATTCAGTTATAAATACAGCGCCACCTAGCCCTTGAGGCTTATATAAAAAAAAAAAAATACCCCACATACGGTATTTTGTACAAAAAATGTACACTCATTCTAAGTGTGATAACTAAGTCATTTATGAATATTCTTTTAGTTTCCACCACTCAAATTGTTCACTGGCTTCACACCGATCCAAACGTATGTACGTTTCCATTTTGTTTTATTCATTTTTGATTGCCCCTTTGGACAATAAAAGTAACATTGTGCAATGAGTACAACGAGCAATGATGTGTATATACACTTTTACAAAAAATACCAATCAGGGCAACTCATTGCCTAAAAATAAAAAAGGACGCTGATTTTTGCAGGTCTTAACAATCACCAAAACCCGTTGAGCTTGACACACACACTGGCAAAAAAATATTCTACATGTAAACGTTTATTATGCCATTTTCAAAGAAATTTTGCTTCCAATATGCCAGTACCCCAACGTGCCAGTACCCCAACGTGCAAGTACCCCAACGTGCAAGGACCCCAACGTGGCCCGGGCTGCGAGGGCCCTTTATAGCTGCTCGCAGCTCTAGTTATTATTCTTCTTCTTCTTCTTCTTCTTTATTCTCCGCAAACGATCGCGATTTTGGGTACCTAAACATTCACGAAAACTCACCGAACTTTGCACACTCCTCAGGCCCGGCGAAACATTTGATATTATTAAGTCGTCATAACAATGCGACTCGATAGCGCCCCCTAGCGTAGAAAAATAAAAACCAAGCCCGGCACGTTTGAGCTAGAGCAACAAAAATTGGCAGGCACGTGTAGCACCCCGAGACGCACAAAAAAGTCTATTGGGACCATGTAGCTAAAATGTACAGGAAGTGAGCTATGAATTTTTTTATGTCCAATTTTGGCCTATTTTGGCACATTCACTGTGATCATGCTTTTTCCCCCTTTGCAAACATTTTTCATCCAATTGACTTCAAACTTGGCATTTCTCATCTCAAGACCTGAGAGAAAAACTGGGCAAAACATCTTGCCTTTTTGAAATACTATATGACGGGGGCGGGGCATCAAATATTGCCTTTAAAATTTCATTTGTCCAGAAAGAGCAAATGCTTAATAACTCCCATGTTCAAGCTCCAAAAAATCTCAAACTTCTCAGGCAACGTAATAGTCACGGCCTGAAAACATCTATATGATAAAATTCAGTTATACATATAGCGCCACCTAGTTGTTACAATAAATGTCATACTTTACGTTTTTAGCTACTGTTCTGAGCTTGTTGAAGGGATCCATTTGAAAATTGGTCAGAAAAGCCTTAAGATGTTGATCATGCCCCACACCGAATATTGTAACTTTTCGCCAAAGGGCGTGGCCGCTACGGTGACGCAAAATCTGAAGATTTTTCGTGAAAATAAAAGCTGCATTAACTTGACCGAGATGATCCTATCTTCTCAAAATTTCACACATTTGATGAGAGTCCAGCCCTAAAGACATCTACTGACTTATATTTCATCTAACTGATAGCGCCACCTAGTGGCAATTTTTTTTCTTACGAATTTTCTTCTACGTTTTTCTCCAAACACGTTAACTGGACCTACCTCATATTTGCTCAGATGAGGGTTTCGGCCTTCATGATGTCACAACACGAAGTTTGTGAGTTTTCGCGAATTGCTGTGGGTGTGGCTAAGCGCTGTTCGCCAAGAAAACAACGCCAGTTTTGAGGGTCTAAACATGCACAGAAACTCATGAAACTTGGCACACACATCTGGCCTGGTAAAATGAGCAATATTTTATTGTTGATTGTGCTATTTTTACAAAAATGACTCAATAGCGCCCCCTAGAAGTTTTTAACGAAGCAGCCCCGGTTGTACGTTTAAGCAAGAACGACGAATATTTTTAGGTGTATGAGGGAGCCCAAGACCTACAAAAAAGTCTCTTGGACCCATATGCTAAAATGAACAGGAAGTGAGCTACGAATTTTTGAATGTCCCATTTTTGACAATTTTTGCACATTTACAGGGGGCAGACTTTTGCCCACATCTCCTACACGTTTCATCTGACTGAGTTAAGACTTGACCTGGACCATGTCAAGACCTGAGCCAACGACAGGGGGAAAAATCTTGACCTTTCGAAATACTATATGATGAAGGCGGGGCATCAAAATTTGTGTTTCGCACTGAAAAAGGATATGCTTAATAACTCCCCGGTACATGCTCCAAAAAATCCCAAACTTGACATGTATGTTTATCGTCAAGGCCTGAAGCTATCTCTATGACAACATTCAGTTATATATGCAGCGCCACCTAGCCCTTGAGGCATAAAAAAAAAATACCCCACATACGGTATTTTGTACAAAAAATGTAAACTCATTCTAAGTGTGATAACTAAGTCATTTATGAATATTCTTTTAGTTTCCACCACTCAAAATGTTCACTGGCATCAGACTTATCCAAACATATATATATTTTTATTTATTTTTGATAGCCTCTGTGGACATTAAAAGCAATATCGTGAATGAAGGATATGCTTAATAACTCCACGGTACATGCTCCAAAAAAAATCCCACACTTGACATGTATGCTTATAATCAAGGCCTGAAGGTATCTCTATGACAACATTCAGTTATAAATACAGCGCCACCTAGCCCTTGAGGCTTATATAAAAAAAAAAAACCCACATACGGTATTTTGTACAAAAAAATGTAAACTCATTCTAAGTGTGATGACTAAGTCATTTCTGAATATTCTTTTAGTTTCCACCACTCAAATTGTTCACTGGCTTCACATCGATCCAAACGTATGTACGTTTCCATTTTGTTTTATTCATTTTTGATTGCCCCTTTGGACAATAAAAGTAACATTGTGCAATGAGTACAACGAGCGATGATGTATATATACACTTTTACAAAAAATACCAATCAGGGCAACTCATTGCCTAAAAATAAAAAAGGACGCTGATTTTTGCAGGTCTTAACAATCACCAAAACCCGTTGAGCTTGACACACACTGGCAAAAAAAATATTCTACATGTAAACGTTTATTATGCCATTTTCAAAGAAATTTTGCTTCCAATATGCCAGTACCCCAACGTGCCAGTACCCTAAAGTGCAAGTACCCCAACGTGCAAGGACTCCAACGTGGCCCGGGCTGCGAGGGCCCTTTATAGCTGCTCGCAGCTCTAGTTATTCTTCTTCTTCTTCTTCTTCTTCTTCTTCTTCTCCGTAAACGATCGCATTTTTGAGTACCTAAACATTCACGAAAACTCACCAAACTTTGCACACTCCTCAGGCCCGGCGAAAAATTTGATATTATGAAGTCGTCATAACAACGCGACTCTATAGCGCCCCCTAGCGTAGAAAAATAAAAACCAAGCCTGGCACGTTTGAGCTAGAGCAACGAAAATTGGCAGGCACGTGTAACACCCCGAGACGCACAAAAAAGTCTATTGGGACCATGTAGCTAAAATGTACAGGAAATGAGCTATGAATTTTTTTATGTCCAATTTTGGCCTATTTTGGCACATTCACTGTGGTCATGCTTTTTCCCCCTCTGCAAACATTTTTCATCCAATTCACATCAAACTTGGCATTTATCATCTCAAGACCTGAGAGAACAACTGGGCAAAAAGTCTTGCCTTTTCGAAATACTATATGATGGGGGCGGGGCATCAAATATTGTCTTTAAAATTTCATTTGTCCAGAAAGAGCAAATGCTTAATAACTCCCATGTTCAAGCTCCAAAAAATCTCAAACTTCTCAGGCAACGTAATAGTCACGGCCTGAAAACATCTATATGATAAAATTCAGTTATACATATAGCGCCACCTAGTGGTGACAATAAATGTCATACTTTACGTTTTTAGCTACTGCGCTGAGCTCGTTGAAGGGATCCAGTTGAAAGTTGGTCAGAAAAGCCTTAAGATGTTGATCATGCCCAACACCGAATATTGTAACTTTTCGCCAAAGGGCGTGGCCGCTACGGTGCCGCAAAGTCTGAAGATTTTTCGTGACAATAAAAGCTGCATGAACTTGACCGAGATGATCCTATCTTCTCAAAATTTCACACATTTGATGAGAGTCCAGCCCTAAAGACATCTACGAACTTATATTTCATCTTACTGATAGCGCCACCTAGTGGCAATTTTTTTTCTTACGAATTTTCTTGTACATTTTTTCTCCAAACACGTTAACTGGACCAACCTCATATTTGCTCAGATGAGGGTTTCGGCCTTCATGATGTCACAACACGAAGTTTGTGAGTTTTCGCGAATCGCTGTGGGCGTGGCTAAGCACTGTTCGCCAAGAAAACAATGCCAGTTTTGAGGGTCTAAACATGCGCAGAAACTCATGAAACTTGGCACACACATCTGG